>NC_045957.1:118812281-119030425 GCF_010909765.2 Amblyraja radiata
TTCAAGAACTGCAGATGCTGGAAATATCGAAGGTATACAAAAATGCTGGAGAAACTCAGCGGGTGCAGCAGCATCTATGGAGCGAAGGAAATAGGCAACGTTTCGGGCCGAAACTTTGCCTATTTCCTTCGCTCCATAGATGCTGCTGCACCCGCTGAGTTTCTCCAGCATTTTTGTATACCTCCCTCTATAGAGAGTTAGATTTAGCTCTTCGGGCTAAAGGAATCAAGGGATATGGGGAAAAAGCAGGAAAGGGGTACTGATTTTTAGATGATCAGCCATGATCATATTGAATGGTGGTGCTGGCTCGAAGGGCCGAATGGCCTACTCCTGCACCTATTTTTCCATGTTTTCTATAAACTTGTCCTCTCCATTTACTCGTCGACAAGTTTCTTAAACGTTGTGATGGTACCTGCTTAAATGTTGGGATAGTATCTGCTTAAATGTTGCAAAAGTACCAGCCTAACATTGCGATAGTACGGAACTTTATATCTACTTTTTGCAAAAAGGAAAACTCAGTTTTAAATAATTTCAGTGAGCTCCGTAGAAATCATTTTAGATTCTCCATAGACTTTGGACATGAGTGTCTGTGAGTTTAATTGATTCAAAATTAACTTTGTTTAGTTTAGTTTAGAGAACAGGCTGAAGTGGGCGCTGCGGCCTACCGTGTCCACGGCAACCAACATTCCCCGTGCACCACCACTAATACGAAGGCTGTGGAGGCCAAGTCAACAGATCTTTATAACGCAGAGATAGACAATTCCTGATTAGTACAGGTGTCAGAGGCTATGGGGTGAAGGCAGGAGAATGGGGTTAGGAGGGAGAGATAGATCGGCCATGATTGAATGGCGGAGTAGACTTGATGGACCGAATGGCCTAATTCTGCTCCTGTCACTTATGAACTATGAACGCTAAGGACAGTTTACAACTTACCGAAGCCAATTAACCGACAAACCTGTACGTCTTTGGAGTGTGGGAGGAAACCGGAGCACCTGGAGAAAGCCCACACAGTCATGGGGTGAACGTACAAATTCCGTACAGACAGCACCCATAGTCGGGATCGAACCCGGGTCTCTGGCGCTGTCAGGCAGCAACTCTACTGCTCTTCAACCGTGACGACTCTAATGCTGATGATACCACTGTGCCTGTTGTGGTTATTGGGCTAAAATGGATAAAGACCTATTTGATCACAAGCCAGCAGGGAAAAGCAGTGTGCAGCGGGTTCCATCCTGACCACGGGTGCTGTCTGTGTGAAGTTTGTACGTTCACCCCGTGACATTGTCGGTTTTCTCCGAGATCCTCGGTTTCCTCCCACACTCCAAAGACGTACAGGTTTGTCGGTTAATTGGCTTGGTATAAACGTAAATCGGCCCTAGTGTGTGTGTAGGGTAGTGTTAGTGTGTGGGGATCACTGGTTGGCATGGACACGCTGGGCCAAAGGGCCTGATTCCATGCTGCATCCCAAACTAAACTAAACTAAAAGGAAGAGAGTAATAGAATAAGCAAGTGTCCCTACTCCGAATGCTTTACACATCAATTGCATATCTACATGATTTCAGTGGCAGCATTACAACTGTCTCAATTAAATATGCCACTCACTTGCACATCCTTCCCAGCAATGTCCACCAGGGAATGCAAATCACCCTTTCATCCAACCTAAATTTCTTGCAGTCAAATGCACAAGCTACTTTCAATTACCATTGGTATCATTGGACGTTAAAACTGACTGTGTTTTTGTGTCGGGGCCTGGCACTGGCTTTGTCTGAGTTTGAGATAGAGTCACAGAGTGATACAACGTGGAAACAGGCCCTTTGGCCCAACTTGCCCACACCGACCAACATGTCCCATCTATACTAGTCCCACCTGCCTGCGTTTGGCCCGTATCCCTCTAAACCTGTCCTATTCATGTAGCTGTCCAAATGTTTCTTAAACGTTGCAATAGTGACCGATTCAACTACCGCCGCCGGCAGCTCGTTCCACACACCCAGTGTGTGAAAACATCACCCCTCAGGTTCCTATTAAATCATTCCCCCTCACCTTAAACCTATGTCCTCTGGTCCTCGATTCCCCTACTCTGGGCGAGAGACTGTGCGTCTACCCGATCTATTCCTCACATGATTTTGTACACCTCTATAAGATCATCCCTCATCCTTCTGCGATCCACGGAATAGAGACCCAGCCTGCTCAACCTCTCCCTGTAGCTCAGGCCCTCGAGTCCCGGCAAACAAGTGCGCCCTTTCCAGCTTGACAACACAACAGGTCTTGATATCTGCATGCATCATGTTGTTTCTTAATCTATTATCACCCATAGTTTCATTGTTGGAAGCTGTAGCAATGTTATGAACATTGAATGTAAAGATCACACGGCCCATTTGTGGGATTTGACAAACACATCATCCCTCCGCACACCTCCACCCCCAACTGCGAACGGCTCGATTGTAATCATGTATTGTCTTTCCGCTGACTGGTTAGCTCGCAACAAAAGCTTTTCACTGTACCTCGGTACACGTGACAATGAACTAAACTGAACTGAAAATCTCACAGATATTTCTTGGAAAACAGACATCAAATTGTGTTTTTCCCCCTATATTAATTATCTTTAATTTGCCATGACTATTGAATCAATTAAATGCAGAGAGAGCAATGAAATTAGAAGCCCAACTCTTTGTTTCATTTGAAGACACAAGGAACTGCAGATGCAGGAATCCTCAGCAAAAGACAAAGTGATGGAGGAATGTTGCGGGTCAGGCCGCATCTGTGGAGGGAATGGACAGGCAGTGTTTCAGGTCGAGACCTTCCTTGAGACTGATTAAAGGGGGGATTAGTAATTAAGTGGGGGGGGGGCAACTGAACCACCCTATCACAAATAGACAGCAGCCCTGAATTACTATCTACACAGGTGGGTTTAAACTAAACAGTGGGGGGTGGAATCAAATCAGTATTTGGCTCCTGAATCTATGTAGAAACATAGAACATAGAAAAATAGGTGCAGGAGTAGGCCATTTGGCCCTTCGAGCCAGCACCGCCATTCAATATGATCATGGCTGATCATCTAAAATCAGTACCCCCATTCCTGTTATATATCCCTTGATTCCTTTATCCCTAAAAGCTAAATCCAACTCAATGTATTGGGTTATTTTCTCATGCTTCATAAGTTGTAGGAGCAGAATTAGGCCATTCGGCCCATCGAGTCTATTCTGCCATTCAATCATGGTTGATCTATCTCTCCCTCTCAACCCCATTCTCCTGCCTTATCTCCGTAGCCCCTGACACCCTGAGTAAAATCATACAGTCATTGAATTTATCTTATCTTGAACCTTTCACAAAATTGCTTCCTCTTTTACCCTGGTAATAGTAAAGACAAGCACACAACACAGCAGCAAGATTTGAAGTTGATTCAAGCAAAGTAATGCCACCATGGCATTTCACGATGCCGAAGCCGACACGTTATTGCCAGAGACAGGAGGAAGGCCATGGTGGCGCAGCGGTAGAGTTGCTGCCTCACAGCGCCCGAGACCCGGGTTCCATCCTGACTACGGGTGCTGACTGTACGGAGTTTGTACGTTCTCCCCATGACCTACGGGGGTTTTCTCCAAGATCTTCGGTTTCCTCCCACACGCCAAAGACAATAGACAATAGGTGCAGGAGTAGGCCATTTGGCCCTTCGAGCCAGCACCGCCATTCAATGTGATCATGGCTGATCATCCCCAATCAGTACCCCGTTCCTGCCTTCTCCCCATATCCCCTGACTCCGCTATCTTTAAGAGCCCTATCTAGCTCTCTCTTGAAAGTATCTCCACCTCCCTCTGAGGCAGAGAATTCCAGACTCACAACTCTCTGTGAGAAAAAGTGTTTCCTCGTCTCTGTTCTAAATGGCTTACTCCTTATTCTTAAACTGTGGCCCCTGGTTCTGGATGTACAGGCATGTAGGCTAATTGGCTTGCTGACATTGTAAATTGTCCCTAGTGTGTGTAGGATAGTGTTAATTTGCGGGCGTCGCTGGTCGGGGCGGACTGGGTGGGCCAAATGGCCGTGTCTCTGAACTAAACTAAACTCAAGTCCCCCCAACAGCAGTTGTCATGTGCACCCACTGTGCCCGCGTGCGTTCCCACATTGGGCTCGTGAGCCGCACTCAACCTCCACAAGACACAAGACTGCACAACGTGGTCACATACGACGGGCCACCTCCCCCAGAACAAAAACCTTGGTGAAACTTACTGGAATTGGCTCAATTCCACTGCAATGGAACTGTTAGCAGTTTTGGGCACCATATCTGAGGAAGGGTGTGTTGGCTCTGGAGAGGCTCCAGAGGTGATTTACGAGAATGATCCCAGGAATGAGTAGGTTAACATGTGATGAGCGTTTGACGGCACTGGGCCTCTACTCGCTGGAGTTTAGAAGGATGAAATGAGGACCTCATTGAAACATACAGAATAGTGAAAGGCTTGGATAGAGAGGATGTGGAGAGGATGTTTCCACTAGTGGGTGAGTCCAAAACATCAGAATAAAAGGACGTACCTTTAGAAAGGAGATGAGGAAAGGTTTCTGTAGTCAAAGGGTGGTGAATTTGTAGAATTCATTGCCACAGACGGCTGCGTCATTGGGTATTTTAAGGCGCAGTTTGACAGATTCTTGATTAGTACGGTGTCAGGGGCTATGGGGAGAAGGCAGGAGAATGGGGTTGAGAGGGTAAGAGAGATCAGCCATGATTGAATGAATGGCTTAATTCTGCTCCTATCATTTATGAACTTATGAACCCTGTACATCTTTGGAGTGTGGTAGTAAACTGGAATTTATTACTGCCTCATGTAACAAGATACAGTGGAGAGCTTTGTTTTGCATGCTATCCAATCAGGTCAGATAATACTAGACATAAATACAATCAAGTCAAGGGCAAAAGGGGTGATACAGGGTACAGAGTGCATGCGCAGGCTTCCAGACCGTTGCTGGCAATCAGGTAACTTAGTTTAGTGTCGAGATAGAGCGCAGAAACAGGCCCTTCTGCCCTCCGAGTCCACGCCGACCAGCGATCTCCATACACTAGCACCATCCTACACGCTAGTGACAATTTACAATTTTTACCTAAGCCAATTAACCTTCAAACCTGTACATCCTTGAGTGTGGGAGGAAACCGAAGCTCTCGGAAAAAAAACCACGCTGTCGCGGGGAGAACCACGCTGCCGCCCCTAATAGCCCTGTCCCGGTACGGTTCAAGCCCGGTACGAGTTCATTCCAAGAGCTCTCCCGAGTTTAAAAAAAATCAAACTCGTGGTAAGCACGGAGAATGATCGTAGCGGGTACGTCGGAGCTCGGGGACGTCTCTTAGCGTCTCGTAACGCTAACGGCCGGTACTCAGGAAGACTCGCTAACGGCAGGTAAGCACGGGGAAGACTCGTGAAGATTTTTCAACATGTTGAAAAATGTCCACGAGAGCCCCGAGTACCGATGAGTGGCCATTACCGTAAATCTCCGAGTTCGAATCAGGGCAAACTCGGGAGAGCTCTTGCAATGAACTCGTACCGTGGGACAGGGCTTTAACTCTGCAGGCAATTCTTAATTTCTGCCATCTTCAGATTCTCCCTACAACCAAAAGCCTTTGTTTACCAACTTCAATAACTCATTCAGCATACATTGTGCCAATAATGCTGATGGCGCGCAATTCAGGAAGTAGTCTTATGATTGCATGAGAGGGTAAGCAGAAGTAGTAACTCAGCCCGTCAGCCAGCAGCTCTGAAGAAGTCTGAAGAAAGGTCCCGACCCGAAACGTCACCCATCCTTTATCTTCAGAATTGCTGCCTGGCTCACTGAGTTAGCGTAACTTATCCTCGGTATAAACCATCATCTACACATCTCTGGAGAACATGGATAGGTGACATTTCAGGTCGGGACCTTCCCTCCCCGACCAGTATCGTCATCGTTCCATCTTCTCCAGAGATGCTGCCTGACCCGCTGATTTACTCCAGGACATTTGTGTCCTTTTGTGTAAACTGGCATCAGCAGCTCTTTGTTTCAACTCGTAATTCGGCAGACTTGTTACGTTAAACAGGGTATTCTGTGCTCTTGGACAATAATATCAGCCATGATCACAGTAAATGGCGGTGCTGACTCGAAGGGCCGAATGGCCTACTGCTGCACCTATTGTCTATAAAACAATATCCCCAGGTACTAATGGAATAAAAAAAACGAACTGCAGATGTGGTTTGGCTGAGCTACTCCAGCATTTTGTGTTTACCTCAGATTCTAAAATCTGTCCTGAAAAACCATGAACATCTTGCAAGGTACTTTTCAATACTTCCACAGGCGGCACAGTGGCGCCTTACAGGCGGTAGAGTTGCTGCCTTACAGCGCCGGACACCCGGGATCGATCCTGACTACGGGTGCTGTCGGTGTGGAGTTTGTTCGTTCTCCCCGTGGCGTTGTAGCATTTTCCCCGGGTTCATAACTTCTCGGAGCAACATTAGGCCATTCGGCCCAATAAGTCTACTCTGCCATTCAATCATGGCTGATCTATCTTTCCCTCTCAAACCCATTCTCCTGCCTTCTCCCCGTAACCCCTGGCACCCGTACTGATCAGAATCTATCTCTCTGAATAACAAAAATTATAATAAAAATCCAATGATACATAGCACAATTAGAACTTGGAAACAAATAAAACAGAATCTAAAATTAAGAAATCTATCTCTTTTAATGGCAATAGTTAATAACCCGTCGTTTAAACCTTCAATTATAGATAAATCATTTATACAATGGGAAAGAATGGGAATCAAAACGCTCTGAGACTTGTATGAATTAGGAAAATTATTATCATTTCAACAATTACAACTGAAATATAATTTGAAAAATAATCAATATTTTAAATATCTTCAAATCCGTGACTATCTGAAAAAATACACAAAAGACTATCATAACATGTCCCCAGACATTGGATGAAGCCATGAAGACAAAGGCTGAATCAGCAAATCTAATATCATACTTATACAACATTATTTTAAATATAGAAATACCTACAGCCGATGGTATTAGAAGAGACTGGGAACAAGAACTAGCTATAAAAATCTCAAAAGAGAGCTGGGATAAACACTTACTATATGTGCATAAATGCTCGATCAACGTACGACATACTCTAATTCAATACAAAACATTACATAGACTATATTATTCATAAACTAAAATAAATAAACTTTTCCCCAATGTCTCACCCATTTGTGATAAATGTCAGTCACAAGAAGCTACCATAGCGCACTCTTTTGTTTTTTGTATAAAAATCCAAAAATTCTGGAACGGAATATTTGAAATCTTCACAAAATTATTTAAAATAAAACTTGTACCAAAAGCAGAATGGATCATTTTTGGAATATCGGAAGGTAAACCCGAATTAAACGTGTTTCAAAAGCTTACTTAATTACGGGCTAATAATGGGGAAAAAAGCTTATACTCAAATTTTGGAAAAATGCTCCAATACCAACAATAAAAATGTGGATTTCAAACATGTTCGAAACACTACACTTGGAAGAGATGAGACTCCTCCTAGCAGGCAAAGCAGACCACTTCCAAAAGACGTGGTCTGCATTTATGGAACTATTACAAGTATAAGGTGCAATAGTAATTTAAAATATAAATGGTACCAGGATCTGGTAACGAAAGGTATAAAATAAATTTAAATTTAAAAAAAATACGGTTGATATATCCTTTTTTGCGGAGTTTTGTGTTACAATAGAGCGATTGTTTTTCCTTTTTTTTCTTTTCTTTCTAGGGTCTAATTTCCTTTCTTTACTTCCTTCTCTAACTTCTTCCCTAAGGGGCTTTCCTTTCCCAACACTTTCCTGCACCTTCACGATTCTTGCTCACTTTCCTTACTTCTTTTATTTCTATCTTTTTTAAAGCTCGAAAAACGAAGTGGTACAACAAATGTATTAAGATATATGTGATGTGTATTATTGTAATTTACTGTACTTCTAATTTAAAAAAAAATTAAATAAAAAAATTAAAAAAAAAGAATCTATCTCTCTATGCCTTAAAAATATCAATTGACTTGGCCTCTACAGCAATTAATCGCCATCCTCTGGCTAAAGAAATTCCTCCTCATCTCCTTTCTAAAATTCCTCTTTAAAAATTTCCATTGACATCGGGTGCTCCGGTTTCCTCCCACCCTCCAGAGATGTACAGGATTGTAGGTTAATTGGCTTCAGTGATATTGTAAATTGCCCTGAGTGTGTGTAGGATAGTGCTGGTGTACGGGGATCATTGGTCGGCACGGATTCGGTGGGCCGAAGGGCCTGTTTCTGCACTGTATCTCTAAACTAAACTGAACTGCCAGAGCCCTTGAAGTCATCAGTGTAAATACTGTAAGTAAATGAAGTTTCTATTGGAAGTTGCCAAGAATAAGGTTTGACAAACAGCCTTGAACCGAAAGTGTTCCTGGCAAAGCTGCTGCCAGCCACGATTGCCAAGAAGTTGCCATTTTCAAAGCCGGGGGGGGGGGGGGGAATAAGATTCACAAGTAGAGTTTTATGATGAAGCCACATTAAACCACATTTGAATCTCAATACAGAGCAACGGCTGGTTCTGAATCTAGTCTATAATTACAGAGAAATTCCGCTCAGCAATGTACAATTATATGAAACAGCTCGACAAGAAAGCATCCGTCTGTGACAAAATAAATGGTTACTCACAATTCAAAGCTATCTGGATTAGAATTGTGTTATTCTCCCTTGATACCTCTTTGGATCGGTGCTTATTTTTCCCCATAAACATCCTTATGGAGATCCGTGCAAGATTTTTAACAAATACATTATTATTCACGTCAATTGGCATGAGGAAGACAATTAGCTCACCTGGTAACAAGGCCGAGCGGCTAATGAGAAACAAACGACATTTAGATAGAGGTGGAGCAGTCCGAGGAAGGGTCTCGAGCCGAAACGTCACCTATTCCATTCCTCCAGAGATGCTGTCTGACCCGCTGAGTTACTCCAGCTTTTTTTGTGTCTACATTTAAATTTAGATAGCCTTAGCAACGGCAAAAAAACGTCTTGTGAAAGCAGGAAAGCGAAGTGGTGCAGATTCCGCTCACAATGAATGAGAGCCACGCAAATATGGCCAGTTTCCAGCATGGTGGATCCCACACAGCTGAAAGCTGGTCACATGTGAAACGGGCAGGATGTGTTCAAAACATGTTTTCTGCACTTTCAAAACTTGGCAAGTGTGAACAGTTGTACGTTGGGTTAGAGCTGCTAGCTCGAGACACTGTGCTTTCAGAAGACTGGTTGCAGAAATTAAGATATCGATAAGCCACACATCTCAGTTGACTCACTCTTTAGTCTGGTTTAGTTCAGAGATGCAGCGCGGAAACAGGCCCTTCGGCCCACCGAGTCCGCGCCGACCAGCGATCCCCGCACACTGACACTATCCTACACACACTAGGGACCAGTTACAGTTATACCAAGGCATTTAACCTTCAAACCTTTACGTCTTTGGAATGTGGGAGCATCCAGAGAAAACTCACGTGGTCACGGGGAGAACGTACAAACTCCGCACAGACAGGACCCGCAGTCAGGATGGAACCTGGCGCTGTGAACCACCGAGTCCGCTGCGACACCGTGCCACCCGAAGGCCAATGCATTGATCTCATTTAGTCAAAGTGATTCACATGCAGGAACAAAAAAAATCAGAAAATGCTGAAAATACTCAGGATGGGCACCATTTTTGGAGAAACAACTGAGGTTTCAGGTTGATGACCTTTCAATTTGAAGTAGAAAAGTTTTAAAAAATGAAACAAGTTTTAGCCTGCAGAGAAAAGTGGAAAAGGCACACCAGGGGAAAAATTGAGGGTGGCAAAGGCTTGTGAATATCAAAGTTATTGTCCGGGGGAGCTTTACATCACAGAAAGTCTATGACAAAGGAGACCATTCAGCCCATCATCTTGAAAGCCTAGCCAGTGGAAAAACAGCTCCCCAGCCTAATTCCACTTTTTTAAAAATAGAGTCAGAGGGTGATACACTGTGGAAACAGGCCCCTCTGCCCAACTTGCCCACACCGGCCAACATGTCCCATCTACACAAGTCACACCTGCCTACATTTGGCCCATTTCCCTCTAAACCTGTCTTATGCATGTGTCTGTCTAAATGTTTCATAAACCTTGCGATGAGTACCTGCCTCAACTACCTCCTCCGGCAGCTTGTCCTGTACAACTACCACCCTTTGCGTGAAAAAGTTACCCCTCAGGTTCCTATTAAATATTTCCCCCCCTCACCTTAAACCTAAGAACCCATCTTCTGACCCGAAACGCCACCTATTCCTTTTCTCCAGAGACGCAGCCTGACCCGCTGAGTTACTCCAGCATTTTGAGTCTACCTTCGGTGTAAACCAGCATCTGCAGCTCCTTACTTCACAATATTTCGGGATTGATTGTGCGCTGTTGTCAGGAATGTAATCAGCATTAGGATTTCTTTCTGAGGGAGAGGAGGTGTTTTTTGCCTCTGATACCTGTGGTGGCGCATACAAGCTTCAGGCAAAATTTTTACGTAAATGACAGTGGGGAACTTAATGTAAAACCACAATAGACAAAGAGGTTTAGAAATGAAAGGGATTAAATGTAAAATCTCCTGGACCTGACAGCCTGCACCCACCCCAGTGTTCTACAATAGATGGCAGCAGAGATAGAGAAAATTATCCTCCACTATTTCCCGACTCCAAATTTAAAATTCAGCCAGTGTCTGCCAGTCTTACTAAATTTTCATCAGCCCAGAATCAAAACCACACTTATTCCAAGGCATTTATATAATCCTCTAGTTGAATGAATGGGGCGGTCAGCAGTAGAGTTGCTGCCATGCAGCGCCAGAGACCCGAGTTCGATTCTGACTACGGGTGCTGTCTGTAAGGAGTTTGTACGTCAATACTGTCATAGACGGACCAAGAGCAAAAATAGCCTTGTAATAGTCAATAAAAACCTAGAATGCGAGAATTCATCATTAAGAATGTAGTATAAAAATCACAGGAAGATCATGATATAAAATGGAATTTATGAAGTTCTGGAAAGTGTTTAATTTAGAGATACGGCTTTCGTAACAGGCCCTCCAGCCCACATCAACCATCAATCACCCGATCTCACTGGTTCGAAGTTATCCCACTTTTGGACAACTCCCTACACGTTGCGGGCAATTTCGGGTCAGGAACCTTCCTCAGTGTTTGATTCTGTGGATGTGAGTGTTGCCCTCTGAAGAGAGTTTAGTTTAGTTTAGAGATACAGCGTGGAAACAGGCCCTTTGGCCCACCGAGTCCGCGCCGACTAGCGATCACCCCGTGCACTAGTTCTATCCTACACTCCAGGGACAATTTACAGAAGCCAATTAACCGACAAACCTGCACGTCTTTGGAACGTGGGCGAAAACCCGAGCACCCGGAGAAAAGCCACGCGGTCACAGGTAGAAAGTTCCAAACACATACAGGTATGGAGGTAAATTAGCTTGGTAAATGTAAACAAATTGTCTCTAGTGTGTGTGTAGGATAGTGTTAATATGCGGGGATCGCTGGTCGGTGCGGACCCGGCGGGCATGTTTCCGTGCTGTATCTCTAAACTAACATGCAATCTCCAAACAGACAGCACTCGAGACAGGATTAAACCCGGGTCCCTGGTGCTGTGAGGCAGCAACTCTACCACTGCGTCACCGTGCCACCCTTGAACTTCTCCTCCTTGAAACTTGGTTTCGTTTATTTGATTAAAATTGGTTGGCCGGTACTCACTAGAGTTTAGAAGAATAAATGGTGATCTTATTGAGCTGTAGGAAAATCAGCAAGGATCAATAAGAGATGACAAAGAGGTTTATTTCTTCTGGCTGAGGGCATAACGTAATACCCATGTCCCATTTAAGCGATTTTTTCGGCAACTGTCAAAGTCGTAGCAGGTTGCTGAAAAAACGACGACTGGACCTCCCTACGACAATGTCCACAACAACCTACCACCTAGTCGAATTCAAGCCTCGGCAAGCTACCGACAACTGGCGACCCATTAGGACGTCCATCTACGACAACACCTACAATGACCTACGTCCACCCGCGACAAGCTACGACAAGGTACGACCCTGTCGGCGACAACTGAAGACAACTTAAGACAATTCAGTCGCCGGGACCTGTCGCCGGTTGATGCAGGTAGTCGCCAATGGAATTCACCGAAGTTAGCACAGGCGACAACTTACGACAGCACCTACGTCAGGGGAAGACAAGCTACGCTCATTGGCGTCAAGCCGACTATTGCGACAGTCGTCGAAAAGTTTTGAACATTTCAAAATCCAGTGGCGACCCGAAAAACGCTACGACTCTTTGGGCGACTTGAGGAGACGACTCACGATCCGATAGGCGTCACCCTGCAACCATGTGGTGACAGCCTAGTCGCCTGCAGTCGGCGAAAAAATCTCGCCTAAGTGGGACAGGCAAATAAGGATAGGGTGATCAGCCATTTAGATTTAAGCAGTTTCATGTTTTATTTGCACAGAGGGTGCAGATCTTCAGAATTCTCTGCTCCACAAATAAAAAAACTCAGCATTTTCAGGAGGGAAAAGAGACACAAAATGCTGGAGTAACTCAGCAGGTCAGGCAGCATCTCGGGAGCAAAAGGAATAGGCGACGTTTCGGGCCAGAGTCAGGGGAGAGGGAGATGAGGTATGAAAAGGTACAAAGAACAAATGAATGAAAGGTGTGAAAAGAACAAATGAAAGCCAGCCAGCTGATCAAAGAAAGGCAGAGCCCACAATGATCCATTGTTGGCTGCGGAGGAGGTGATAACCAGTGGATACTGAAACTAAGCAGCACTTCATAAGTTAAAGCAGCAGAATTAGATCATTAGGCCCATCTACTCCGCCATTCGATCGTGGCAGATTTATCTTTCCCTCTCAACCCCATTCTCCTGTCTTCTCTCTTTAATCGTTGACGCCCTTACTAGTCAAGAAACTGTCAATCTCCGCTTTAAAAATTCCCAACGACTTGGCAATGAATTCCACAGATTCACCACCCTCTGGCTACAGAGATTCCTCCTCATCTCCATTCTGAAGACACGTCGGACAACAGTGAAACTAGTCTAGATGGAGATTGATAGAGTGGGATTAAAAGGCGTTCCTTTACGAAGGCGATGAGAAGGAATTTCTTTAGTCAGGGGGTGGTGAATCTGTGGAATTCTTTGCCACAGACGGCTGTGGAGGCCGTCAATGGATATTTTTAAGGCAGAGCTTGGTAGATTCTTGATTATTATGGATTTCAGGGGTTATGGGGAGAAGGCAGGAGAATGGGGTTAAGAGGGAAAGATGAGATCAGCCATGTTTGAATGGCAGAGTAGAGTTGATGGGGGCCAAATGGTCTGATTCTGCTCTTATCACTTATGGTGTGGCGTTTAGTCACTTGGTCATTGACTGCCATGTCAGTAGCTGCTTTGGCCCAAGGCTGTGGAAATCTCTCTCCAAACCCCTCACTTAATCAATCGCTTGTTTATCTCTCTCAGGGTAGTCTGCGCAGACGTTTAACTTCAAGCTATAGATATACAGCGCGGAAACAGGCCCTTCGGCCCACCGAGTCCGCGCCATCCAGCGATCACCCCGTACACCAGCACTATTCTACACCTGCAAACCTGTACGCCAAGTTGGGAAAAGGGGAAGTACAACGAGATCTGGGGGTCCTTGTACATCAGACTATGAAAGTAAGCATGCAGGTACAGCAGGCAGTGAAGAAAGGGAATGGCATGTCGGCCTTTATAACAAGAGGAATCGAATATAGGAGCAAAGAGGTCCTTCTGCAGTTGTACAGAGCCATAGTGAGACCACACCTGGAGTATTGTGTACAGTTTTGGTCCCCTAATTTGAGGAAGGACATTCTTGCTATTGAGGGAGTGCAGCGTAGGTTTACAAGGTTAATTCCCGGGATGCCGGGACTGTCATATGCTGAGAGAATGGAGCAGCTGGGCTTGTACACTCTGGAGTTTAGATGGATGAGAGGGTATCTCATTGAAACATATAAGATTGTTAAGGGTTTGGACACACTAGAGGGAGGAAACATGTAGCCAATGTTGGGGGAGTCCAGAACCAGGGGCCGCAGTTTAAGAATAAGGAGTAAGCCATTTACAGCGGAGACGAGGAAACACTTTTTCTCACAGAGAGTTGTGAGTCTGTGGAATTCTCTGCCTCAGAGGGCGGCGGAGGCAGGTTCTCTGGATGCTTTCAAGAGAGAGCTAGATAGGGCTCTTTAAAATAGCGGAGTCAGGGGATATGGGGAGAAGGCAGGAACGGGGTATTGATTGGGGATGATCAGCCATGATCACATTGAATGGCAGTGCTGGCACGAAGGGCCGAATGGCCTACTCCTGCACCTATTGTCTATTGCCTTTGGAGTGTGTGAGGGAACCGGAGCACCTGGAGAAAAACCCACGCAGGTCACGGGGAGAACGTACAAACTCCGTACAGACAGCACAGTTGGTCAGGGCCGAACGCGGGACTCTGATGCTGTAAGGCAGCAACTCTACCGCTGTGCCACCCTGCCAGCCCAGCAGTAATACATGTGCTGGGTAATATTCCTGTCAAAATACTTGTGTTATTTGAGTGCATTATATGGTGTGATGTAAGTGCATACATTTGCAGTTTTCTCACGGAAAAAAATGTACTGCCTTGGTGTGTGATTAGCGGCACTGAGAAAGAAAGCTTCAGTTTACAGCACAATTCACATGAAACTATACCTGACTCATCCAGGTCGGTGCGACTAGTTTCCACTGATTTTTCACCAGAATGAAAAGATTTAGAGATTATAATGATCAGTTCACAGACATTAAAGTGAACGAGTGCGTATGTGAACACAGAGAAAAAGATAAGTGGTTCTTAATGTCATTACGCACTTATGCATCTAATTGAGCTTAGAAAACAATGAAGGTAGACAAAAATGCTGGAGAAACTCAGCGGGCGAGGCAGCGTCTATGGAGCGAAGGAATTGGCGACGTTTCGGGTCGAGACCCTTCTTCATTTTTATCTCGTAGAATTAAAGTCATAGAGTAATACAGTGTGGAAACTGGCCCTTCGGCCCAACCTGCCCACACCGGCCAACAAGTGGCCCATAACCTTCCAAATCCGTCCTATCCATGTACCTGTCTAATTGTTTCTTAAATGTTGCAATAATCCCAGCCTCAACTACCTCCTCTGGCAGCTCGTTCCATACACCCACCACCCTCTGGGTGAAGCTATCTATTAGATTCCTATTAAACCCTCACCTTAAACCCATGTCCTCTGGTTCTCGATTCCCCTACTCTGGGCAAGAGACTCCACCCAATCTATTCCACACACCTCTAAAGATCTTAAGATCTAAAAAAATAAAAAGTGCTGGAGGAACTTGGTGAATCAGGCAGCATCTGTGGAGGGAATGGACAGATGATGTTTTGAGTCAGGAATGTTCTTCAGACTGAGCAGTCTGCACAAGGGTCCCAGACTGAAATGTCGCCTGTCTATTCCCTCCACAGATGCTGCTTGACCTGTTGAGTTCCACTCGCAGTTTGTTTTTTACTTTTGATAATTACTTCTTTAAAATGGAAAGTTATGAACATGAGGGACAACCTTTCAACGCAGAGGGTAGTGTGTTTGAAACGAGCCGCCAGAGGGGGTTAATCACTGATATGATATGTTTTGTATTCGTGCTTACTATATTCCGTTGTGCTGATGCAAAGCAAGAATTTCATTGTCCTCTGGACACATGACAATAAACTCTCTTGACTTGACTTGACTTGACTAGTCGGGCAGCATGGTGGCAAAGCATTAGAGTTGCTGCTTTACAGCACTTGCAGCACCAGAGACCCGGTTTCGATCCCGTCTACGGGTGCTGTATGTATGGAGTTTGCACGTACACCCCATGACCGCATTGGTTTCCTCCGAGATCTTCGATTTCCTCCTACATCTCCCAAGACGTAGCCCTATTTGTTTCCCTTAGGATTTTATAAACCTCTATAAGATCAATAGACAATAGACAATAGGTGCAGGAGTAGGCCATTTGGCCCTTCGAGCTAGCACCGCCATTCAATGTGATCATGGCTGATCATCCCCAATCATTACCCCGTTCCTGCCTTCTCCCCATATCCCCTGACTCAGCTATCTTTAAGAGCCCTATCTAGCTCTCTCTTGAAAGTATCCAGAGAACCTGCCTCCACCGCCCTCTGAAGCAGAGAATTCCACACTCACAACTCTCTGTGAAAAAGGTGTTTCTTCGTCTCCGTTCTAACTGGCTTACCCCGTATTTTCTAACTGTGCCCCCTGGATCTGGACTCCCCCAACATCGGGAACATGTTTCCTGCCTCTAGCAGATCGCACCTCAGCCTCCTGCGCTCCAGGGAATAAAGTTCCAGCCTGTTCAACCTCTCCCTATAGCTCAAGTCCTCGAGTGCTGGCAACATCCTCGTCAACCTCACAGCACTCTTTGCACTCTTATTAATTTTTGGCAGCAACTTAATAACCTATGCTACTGTTTAGTTAGTTTAGTTTTTATGTTTAGAGATGCAGCGCAGAAACAGGCCCTTCAGCCCACCGAGTCCGCACCGACCAGCGATCCCCGCACATTAACACTATCCTACACACACTAGGGACAATTTACAATTTTACCAAAGCCAATTAACCTTTGAACCTGTACGTCTTTGGAGTGGGGGGGACAGGAGATCCTGGTCATATCCCACGCAAGAGAACGTATAAACTCCGTACAGACAGCTCCCGTAGTCGGGATCGAACCAGGGTCTTTGGCACTGGACTAGAACGCCACCATGCCTTCTCTATTCTCTAATCCTCTATTTTACCTGACAATTAACCACACAGCGGTGTTCTTAACCAAAATGTACAAATCCTATCAATCCACAGGGAAATCAATTGCTAATTACACTTCCTTTTTACAAGTTATTAATGTCTTCTTGGGTACCTGTATCATTTTTAGACAAATATGTAGCTTGGCAGGTGGTACTCCAGCATAATACATGCCAACGTCTCTCATTATTTCACCATCTAGTGCCATCTTTGTGAATCATTACATGACTCCTGCCATCTTCTGTTCACACTTATCAGCCAATGCTGGTACACGTCCCACAGGGATGCTCCCAGGAATGATTGAATAAGTGATAGGAGCTGATCTATCTCTCACTCTTAACCCCATTCTCCTGCCTTCTCCCCATAACCCCTAACATATGATGAGCGTTTGACGACACTGGGCCTGTATTCATTGGCGTTTAGAAAGATGAGGGGAGGTGGGAACACCTCATTGAAACTTACCGAATAGTGAAAGGCTTGGATAGAGAGGACGTGGAGAGGATGCTTTAGTGGGAGAGTCTGGGACTAGAGGCCACAGCCTCAGAATAAAAGGACGTATCCTTGGAAGGAGATGAGGAGGAATTTCTTTCTCGAGAGGGTGGTGAATCTGTGGAATTCATTGCAACAGGCATCTGTGGAGGCCAAGTCAATGGTTATTTTTAAGGCGAAGATTGACAGATTCTTGATTAGTGCAGGGTGTCAGAGGTTATGGGGAGTTGGCACAGGAGAATGGGGTTGAGAGGGAGAGCTAGATCAGCGATGATTGAATGGCCGAGTCGACTTGATGGGCCGAATGGTTGAGGTACAGTGAAAAGCTTTTGTGGCTGCAGCCAGGACATTTGGTGAGTGATGTATCTTTCTGCCGGGAGCTCACCATTAGCAAGTAATGAAAAGCTGGAATAACTCAGCGGATCAGGCAGCATCTCTGGAGAAAAGGAGAACTTCTTCAAAGGGAGAACTTCTTTAAAGTCAAGGGGGATTGGGGAGAAGGCAGGAATGGGGTACTGATTGTGGATGATCAGCCATGATCACAGTGAATGGCGGTGCTGGCTCAAAGGATATTCCGAAAACATGGTGACCAAAACTGAACGCAATACTCTAAATGCGGCCCCCTGTGCATGTTTCATCATTTATTCAGCATTTGTTGCTGACCCTCACTCCCTTTACCATCCTGGTTTCTGTAGTCTAGTTTAGTTTAGAGATACAGTGTGGAACCAGGCCCTTTGGCCCACCGAGTCCATGCTGACCAACAATTACCCATACATTAGTTTTATCTGACACACTAGGGATAATTTACAGAAGGCAATTAACCTACAAACCTTGAAGTCTTTGGAGAGTGGGAGGAAACCGGAGCACCTGGAGAAAACCCACGCAGTCCCCGTGACCTGCATGGGTTTTCTCCAAGATCTTCGGTTTCCTCCCACACTCCACAGACGTGCAGGTTTGTAGGTTAATTGGCTTGGTGAAATGTAAATTGTCCCTCGAGTGTGTGGCATTAGTGTGCAGGGATCGCTGGTCGGTGCGGACTGGGTGGTCCTGAAGGGCCTGTTTCCACTCTGTATCTCTAAACTAAACTTTATCTCTAAAAAAAACTAAACTAAATACAATGTGCATTTGCTGATTCTTATGACAGAATAAAACAGAAGATGTGACTCAGGCACATTCTTCACTTGAAGTTTACATTTACTACATTTCCCAAGGAACAAGAGCCTTTGAGCAGCACCTAATGCTGTGAAAACTGGAACAAAAGAGCAATCAATTTGCTCTCATTACTAAAATTAGTCCCCCGCCACAACTCCCTACCATTTGGTTAGATCAAACGTTTTAAATGTGTCGGAAGGAACTGCAAATGTTGATTTACGCCGAAGAGAGACACAAATTGCTGGAGTAACTCAGCGGGTCAGGCCGCATCTATGGAGAGAAGGAACAGGTGAAGTTTCGGGTCGAGACCCTTCTTCAGACAGAGAGTCAGGGGAAAGGTATGAAAAGGTGCAAAGAACAAATGAATAAAAGTTGTGAAAAGAACAAATCAGAGCCAGCAACGGTGATCATATAACCATATAACCACATAACCATATAACAATTACAGCACGGAAACAGGCCATCTCGACCCTTCTAGTCCGTGCCGAACACGTATTCTCCCCTAGTCCCATATACCTGCGCTCACACCATAACCCTCCATTCCTTTCCCGTCCATATAACTATCCAATTTATTTTTAAATGATAAAAACTAACCTGCCTCCACCACCTTCACCGGAAGCTCATTCCACACAGCCACCACTCTCTGAGTAAAGAAGTTCCCCCTCATGTTACCCCTAAACTTCTGTCCCTTAATTCTCAAGTCATGTCCCCTTGTTTGAATCTTCCCTACTCTCAGTGGGAAAAGCTTATCCACGTCAACGCTGTCTATCCCTCTCATCATTTTAAAGACCTCTATCAAGTCCCCCCTTAACCTTCTGCGCTCCAAAGAATAAAGCCCTAACTTGTTCAACCTTTCTCTGTAACTTAGTTGCTGAAACCCAGGCAACATTCTAGTAAATCTCCTCTGCACTCTCTCTATTTTGTTGACATCCTTCCTATAATTAGGCGACCAAAATTGTACACCATACTCCAGAATTGGCCTCACCAATGCCTTGTACAATTTTAACATTACATCCCAACTTCTATACTCAATGCTCTGATTTATAAAGGCCAGCACACCAAAAGCTTTCTTTACCAGCCTATCTACATGAGATTCCACTTTCAGGGAACTGTGCACAGTTATTCCCAGATCCCTCTGTTCACCTGCATTCTTCAATTCCCTACCATTTACCATGTACGTCCTATTTTGATTTGTCCTGCCAAGATGTAGCACCTCACACTTATCAGCATTAAACTCCATCTGCCATCTTTCAGCCCACTCTTCCAACTGGCATAAATCTCTCTGTAGACTTTGAAAATCTACTTCATTATCCACAACCCCACCTATCTTAGTATCATCTGCATACTTCCTAATCCAATTTATCACACCATCATCCAGATCATTGATGTACCTGACAAACAACAGTGGACCCAACACAGATCCCTGTGGCACCCCACTAGTCACTGGCCTCCAACCTGACAAACAACCATCCACCATTACTCTCTGGCATCTCCCATTCAGCCACTGTTGAATCCATCTTGCTACTCCACCATTAATACCCAACCATTGAACCTTCTTAACCAACCTTCCGTGAGGAACCTTGTCAAAGGCCTTACTGAAGTCCATATATACAACATCCACTGCTTTACCCTCATCAATTTCCCGAGTAACCTCTTCAAAAAATTCAAGAAGATTAGTCAAACATGACCTTCCAGGCACAAATCTATGTTGACTGTTCCTAATCAGACCCTGTTTATCCAGATGCTTATATATATTATCTCTAAGTATCCTTTCCATTAATTTGCCCACCACTGAGGTCAAACTAACAGGTCTATAATTGCTAGGTTTACTCTTAGACCCCTTTTTAAACAATGGAACAACATGCGCAGTACGCCAATCCTCCGACACTGATCAAGGAAAGGTGGAGCCCACAATGCTCCATTGTTGGCTGTGAAAAAGGATAAGGAGGGGATACGAATGGTGAAACTAAGCAGGACGACAGTGAAACTAGCAGTGAAACTAGCAGTGAAACTAAACCCCTTCAATAACATAAACATGCATTCCAGATGAATACTGAGAAATGTGAATACTACCAGATTATTCTGACTCATAAAAAACCATACTCTTGTGTTTTACAATCGAGATCTGAGAGGAACAAGTCTACTTTGATATGTAATGAAGTGACATGGTAAGAGTTGCCGCTACAAAGCAGAGATAACAAACCCGGGGGGACTAGTGGAAATGACATTTCCATAAAGAATAAATGGTCATAACATGTTTATAAAAATAAGAACATATCTCATGCTCATAGGGTAATACAGCGAGGAAATGGGCCCTTCGGCCCAACTTGCCCAAGCTGACCAACATGCCCCATCTACACTAGTCCCACCTGCCTGCGTTTGGCCCATATCCCTCTAAACCTGTCCTATCCATTTACCTGTCTAATTGTTTCTTAAACGTTGCGATCGTCCCTGCCTCAACTACCTTGTTCAATACACCCACCACCCTTTGTGTGAAAAAGTTACCCCTCAGGTTCAATAGACAATAGACAATAGGGGCAGGACCGCTTTCGAGCCAGCACCGCCATTCAATGTGATCATGGCTGATCATCCCCAATCAGTACCCCGTTCCTGCCTTCTCCCCATATCCCCTGACTCCGCAATTTTTAAGAGCCCTATCTAGCTCTCTCTTGAAAGCATCCAGAGAACCTGCCTCCACCGCCCTCTGAGCCAGAGAATTCTACAGACTGATCACTCTCTGTGAGAAAAAGTGTTTCCTCGTCTCCGTTCTAAATGGCTTACTCCTTATTCTTAAACTGTGGCCCCTGGTTCTGGATAAAATTGTAAATTGTCCCAAGGATGGCGTTAAGTGTGCGGGGATCGCTGGTCGGGGCGGATTCGGTGGATGGAAGGGCCTGTTTCCTCGCTGTTTCTCTAAACAAATAGAGCATTCCATGCCTGGCATTGCTAATTCCCTTCAAAGAAATGAGGAAAATGGAGAGGTTTTTTTTTTTTTTTAAGAGCAACAATGACGATTTTCATGTGCCTGATCTTAGTATTTAATTGAAAGACTCCAAGTGGTGTAACTCTGCCAAAGCAATCACGTCATCGCAGCCACTGCATAAACAACAACCACACTCGATCACATTCACTTTTAACGTTGTAATTGTGAGCTCAAAGAGTGTTGTGGGAGAAAATCATAAGGTCATAAATGATAGGAGCAGAATTAGGCCATTCAGCCCATCAAGTCTACTCCATCATTCAATCATGGCTGATCTATCTCTCTTTCCTAACCCCATTCTCCTGCCTTCTCCCCATAACCTCTGACACCAGTACTAATCAAAAATCTATCTCTCTCTGCCTTAACAATATCCACCAACCTTTGGCAAAGAATTCCATGGATTCACCACCCTCTGACTGAAGAAATGTCTCCTCTTATCCTTCCTAAAAGAACGTCCTTTAATTCTGAGGCTATGACTAGTCCTGGACTCTCCCACTAGTGGAAACATCCTTTCCACATCTACTCTACCTATTCAATTCATGTAATGCTGACACCACTACTAGCGAAGAAGGGAGGCTGGTTTTCAGTCTGAAGAAGGATCTCGACCCAAAATGTCACCCATTCCTTCGCTCCAGAGATGCTGCCTGTCCCGCAGAGTTACTCCAGCGTTTTGTGTCTATCTTCGGTTGAAAACAGCATCTGCAGTTCCTCCCTACAGCATTCCCAGTGGGACACATTTCACATGAATTGAACTTGAATGAGTGACCCAGATAATTGAATGACTGAGCTTGTGGTAGGTAAGTCTTTGAATCGTACAAATAGTGCCATAGTAAGATATGGCGCAGAACAGACCCTTCGGCCCATCGAGCCCGCACTAACCATGAATCACTCGTTTTAAATTAATCCTATATTAATCCCACTTTTAATATTTCCATATTCTCATCTTCAGATTCTAACATTCACTTGCACAATAAAGGGGAATTTACTGCGTGGGTATTCTATGGTGATAGGAGCAGAATTAGGCCTTTCGGCCCATCAAATCTTCTGCACCATTCAATCACGGCCGATCTATCTCTCCCTCCTAACCCCATTCTCCTGCCTTCTCCCCATAACCCCTGACACACTAATCAAGAATCTATTCATCTCCGGTTTCCTCCAACACGAAATGGTGGCGACGGCTGCAATGTAAAATGGCGGCAATATTCAGCCTCTTGCATAAGGACTCAGTGGGCTGGTCTGTACATTCTGAACTGACTGGGGTGATTCTGCTTATGTACAGGCATATTCTTGCTGAGCTGTATCCAAAAGATGTATTTCGCTGTCTCTGGTGCACGTGACAATAAAGAAACCATTGAATCACAGGTAGACACAAAATGCTGGAGTAAACTCAGTTTGAAGATGGGTCTCGATCCATTCCTTCTCTCCAGAGATGCAGCCTGTCCTGCTTAGTAGCTCCAGCATTTTGTGTCGATCTTCGGTTTCAACCAGCATCTGCACGTCCCTCCTACATCAAACCATTCAACCGCTATGCATTCAATTGAGAAATAAAGACTCAATCCAGGGTTGCCTCTGGGATCAATGCGAGGAACACAGGTATTTAAGACTCTACAGTACATTAAATGATTTGAATGAGTGCAATGTCACCAGGTCTGTTGACAAAGCTGAGGAAACTGGAGTGGTAGCCTTCATAATTGCTCCGATTATACCGAGCTTTGAGGAGATCACACCCAGTTTTAAATGTTTTTTTTAAAGCAGTCTATATTTGCTTCAGAGACAAAGGCTCATAAGACTGATTCCTGAGACGAAGGGGTTATCTTATACTTTACTTTAGGCATACAGCGCGGAAACAGACCCTTAGGCCCACCGCATCCGCACCAACCAGCGATCACCCCGTACGCTAGCACTATCCTACACACTGGGGACAATTTACAGAAGCCTACAACCTGCACGTCTTTGGAATGTGGGAGGAAACCGGAGCACCCGGAGAAAACCCACGCAGGTCACGGAGAGAACATACAAACTCCGCACTGACAGCACCCGTAGTCAGGATCGAACCCGGGTCTCTGGTGCTGTGAGACAGCAACTCCACCGCTGCGCCACCATGTGGCCCTTTTATAAAAGAAGATTGAACAGAGTGGGCCAATACTTGGTTTGGAAGAGCAAAAGATGATCTCACTGAAACACATTTTCGTCGAAGGTTAAAGGCCATGAGAATTGCCAGCAGCAGTCTATAACTAGGAGACAAAAATCTCACCGGAAGTCAACCATTTCAGACTGAAGTGAGATTTATCTTCTTGGAGAAATATGAATATTTGGAATTTTTTTTATCCTGTGCCATGGATGCGGACACAGTTAACATTGTGGTAATTTTTTGATCTTCATGAGATTCAAGGGTGATGGGAAAGAGGCAGGAAAATTGTGTTAAAGCCAAAGATTAGATCACAAGATTAGATCAGACATAGACAAACGTGCTGGAGAAACTCAGCGGGCATCTATGGAGCGAAGGAAATAGGCAACGTCAGACATGATCTGATTAAATAAAATAGTAGGCTCAATGGGCTATAGATCCACCTCCTGCTCCAATTTACAGTGTTAAGATAAAATGTTGAGTCAAAGAGTGATACAGTGTGGAAACAGGCCCTTCGGCCCAACTTGCCCACACCGACCCACATGCAGTAGTCCCACCTGCCTGCGTTTGGCCCATATCATAGAAACATAGAAAATAGGTGGAGTAGGGCATTCGGCCCTTCGAGCCTGCACCGCCATTCAATATGATCATGGCTGATCATCCAATTCAGTATCCATCTAAACATGTTCTCGATGTTGGGGTAGTCCAAAACTGGGGGTCACAGTTTAACAATAAGGGGTAAGCCATTAAGAACGGAGATGAGGAAATACTTTTTCACACAGAGAGTTGTGAGTCTGTGGAATTCTCTGCCTCGGAGGGTAGGGTGGTGGAGTCTTGTTCTCTGGATTCTTTCAAATAGCGGAGTCAAGGGATATGGGGAGAAGGCAGAAGATTGTGGATGATCAGCCATGATCACATTGAATGGCGGTGCTGGCTCGAGTGGCCGAATGGCCACCTTTTATCCATTGCTCTTGCCTTCTCACCATAACCTCACATTTATCCACATTATACTGCATCTGCCACGCATCTGCCCACTCAACCAACAAGCTGCAGTCCCAGCACCGAGCCTTGCGGTACCCCACTAGTCACTGCCTGCCATTCTGACAGGGACCCATTAATCCCTACTCTTTGTTCCATGTCTGCCAACCAATTTTCTATCCATGTCAATACCCTACCCCCAATATCATGTGCTCTCATTTTGCCCACTAATCTCCTATGTGGGACAATATCCAAGACTTTCTGAAAGTCTAGATTCTTCTGCGCTCCAAGGAACAGTCCCAGGCCACTCAAACTCTCGTCATAGCTCAGACCCTCGAGTCCGGGCAACATCCTCGTAAATCCTCTCTATCCAACTTGTCAACATAAACCAAAAAAACATAAGGGAAAAATGTGTACGAAGAAATGCAGATGCTGATTTATACTGAAGATGCAGGAGTAATTCAGCGAAACAGGCAGCATCGCGTGATAAAAGGAATAGGTGATGGTTCGGGTTGGAATCAAACTTCAGACTGAAAATAGAGGTGGGGGTGGGGGAGAAAAATAAACTGGGGGTGAAAACAGACCAAAACCGTCACCCCTTCCTTTTCTCCAGAGATGTTGCCTGACCCGCTGTGTTACTTCAGCTTTTTGTGTCTATCTTCGGTTTAAACCAGCATCTGCAGTTCCTTCCTACACACAACATTCAGGGTCGGCAACAGATGACCTCAGGAAGGTTGGAGCCCAAAATGGCCCATTGTTGGCTGTGGAAGAGGTGATAACAGGAGGGATACGAGGATGTGGACAGTGGAACTGGTAGGTTGCTTGGGTGATTAGGGGAAGGGGGGGAGAGGGGAGAGGAGGGAATGCAGGAGAAACCAAAGATCCTATAGCGGATGCTATATGCAATGCAATGGGCTGACGTGTAGTACGCAACGGAGCGGTACGTGGGCCTTTTTTTCATCCATTTCCGTAACCCGACCCGACCCACAGTGTAATCAACGTTGAGGGGGAACAGTTTGTGTTAATAAATTAAAATTCTGAAAATGAGGAGAAGATTTTTACCAAATAACTTTTATTTTTACGAGGATGTTTCCGTAACCGGCTTCCGTCTCCGCACTATGATCCTATGGGATCTTTGGTGTGGAGACGGAAGCCGGTGACGGAAATGGGGCCTTAAATTACCCATGAATCTGCCCATGACCATACTACGTCTTTTTTGTCGAGTGGACTATCTTGCTCGCTATAGGATCTTTGGGAGAAACATGAAGGAGTTTGAGGCTTGAGCTTGTATAGTGCTTTTCATATTCCTTGCAGGATAGAGTCATAGAGCTGCCCAGCACAATAACAGGCCCACCTAGCCACGTCAAATAAGTTGACATTTGAGTTTAATTTGTTGTCACGTGTGCCGAGGTACAGCAAAAAGCTTTTGTTCCGTGCTAACCAGTCAGCGGAAAGACAATATACGATTGGCTCATATCCTTATTTCTATCAACATATCTTTTAAAAGTTATAATTGTATCTTATTGTAATTGTAATTCTATAGTTACCTCTGACAACTCATTTTGGATACAGATTTGAGTTGTCTTTGAGAAATAATTTCCTCTAAATGCCATGGCTATACAAATATAAGCATTTTTTATAGATTAGTTATTTAGTCATAGGAGCAGAATTAGACCATTCGGCCCATCAAGTCTAGTCTGCAATTTAATCATGGCTGATTTATCTTTCTTTCTCAACCCCATTTTCCTGCCTTCTCCTCATAGCCCCCGACACAATCTGTCCAAAATCTGTCCACAATCTGTCCTAAATCTGATGCTTCAAATTTCCTTTGATCTTCTGAGAAAATCTTCTCAAATACCAGGAAGCAGTAAAGTCTGCGAGAACACACTTCTTTTCCGACCTTATTTCCAAAAACGCCCATAACTCCAAGGTCCTTTTTAGTACCATTACCTCTATCATATGTCCCACCCCCAGTACCAGCTTAGCTGGGTCCCCTGCTAAGTACGAAGAATTTACTACATTTTTTACCAGCAAAGTTAAGAACATCAGATCGAATATTTCCCCTTCAATCCGTGACCTAGCTGTCGCATTGGTCTGTTCTTCAAAATTCCAACCCGTTACTCTACCCTCCCTTGTAAAGCTGGTCACCACCATGAAACCTGCTACCTGCCCCCTCGACATTGTCCCCACTGCCCTTCTGAAGGATGTCATTGCAATAGCCGGTTCCAGCATCCTCGCCATCATCAACAGTTCTCAGGCCACTGGCACTGTTCCAACCTGCTTCAAGCACGCGGTGGTCCAGCCCCTCCTGAAAAACCTAACCTAGACCCCACCTTGCCTAGCAACTACAGACCTATTTCCAAACTGCCCTTCCTTTCAAAGGTCCTTGAAAAGGTAATTTTAAATCAACTAATGCCTTACCTTCACCAAAATACCATCCTGGAAATTTTCCAAACAGGTTTCAGGGCCCACCATAGCACAGAGTCTGCCTTGTTGAAGGTACATAACGACCTACTTCTCACCACTGACTCCGGCGACTGTGCAATCCTGCTCCTTCTTGACCTCAGCGCAGCATTTGATACAGTCGACCACACCATCCTAATTGACCGTCTCCGGTACGGGGTTGGTATTGATGGCACTGCCCTGAGCTGGTTCGTCTCCTACCTCAAAGTTAGGAGTTTCTCTACAAACATAGGCAACTCTTTCTCCTCCTCAGCTAGCCTTTGCTGCGGGGCTCCACAAGGCTCCATCCTTGGCCCCATTCTCTTCTCCCTTTATATGCTCCCCTTAGGCCAAGCCATTCAAAGGCACGGCATTTCCGTCCACTGCTATGCAGACGATACACAACTCTATCTCCCCCTGAAGCCCAACAACCGATCTAATCTACTCAGCCTTATCCACTGCCTCGAGGATATAAAGTGTTGGATGGCCCAGAACTTCCTCCAACTAAACGAGAGCAAGTCTGAGGTCATCCTACTCGGCCCCTCAGACTCCATCAAAATGACAGCAGGCAGCCTTGGTAGCCTTACCTCCTTACTCAAACCTCACGTCAAAAACCTTGGCGTGATATTTGACTCGGCACTGAAATTTGACAAACAAGTCAATGCTGTGGCAAAAGCTAGCTTCTTCCAGCTTCGGACGATTGCTAAAATAAAACCATTCCTCCACTTTGACGACCTCGAAAAGATCATCCACTCATTTACCTCCTCCCGCCTCGATTACTGCAACTCCCTTCACACTGGCATCAGCCAATCTTCCCTGTCCTGCCTGCAACTGGTCCAAACCGCCGCAGCGAGACTCCTGAGGGGCACCCGTAAAAGGGACCACATCACCCCGATCCTGGCCTCTCTCCACTGGCTCCCAGTGCGGTTCAGAATCAATTTCAAGCTCCTCCTTTATGTTTACAAAGCCCTTAACGGGCTTGCCCCCACCTACATCAAAAATCTACTAACCCAGCACACCACCTCCAGGTCCCTCAGGTCGGCTGACTTGGGGTTACTGACCATCCCGCGGTCCAGGCATAAGCTCAGGGGCGACCGCGCCTTTGCGGTTGCAGCTCCTAGACTATGGAACAGCATCCCTCTTCCCATCAGAACTGCCCCCTACCATCGACTCCATTGAGTCTAGACTTAAAACTTATTTCTACTCTCAAGTCTTTCTTGAGGTCCTCTGAGGGAGCGCTGTATGTATGTATTTATGTATGTATTGTTGATCTATGTACCACTGTTTGCAGCACGTTAGTACCTGCACCAATGTAAAGCACTTTGGTCAATGAGAGTTGTTTTTAAATGTGCTATAGAAATAAAATTGACTTGGCTTGACATCCGTACTGTACTATACAGCATGGTGGCGCAGCGGTACAGTTGCTTGTTGCGCGGAGACCCGGGTTCGATCCCAACTACAGATGCTGTCTGTACGGAGTTTGTACGTTCTCCTCATGACCGCGTGGGTTTTCTCCGAGATCTTCGGTTTCCTTCTACACTCCAAAGATGTCCAGGTTTGTAGGTTAATTGGCTTGTTATAAGTGTAAATTGTCCATAGTGTGTGTGTGTAGGATAGCGTTAATGTGTGGGGAAGGCTGGTCGGCGCTGACTCGGTGGGCCGAAGGGCCTGTTTCCGCACTGTATCTCTAAACTAAACAAGAACCTGTCAATCTCTGCTTTAAAAATACCCTTTGACTTGGCCTCCGCAGCCGTCCGTGGCAAAGAGTTCCACAGATTCACCTCCCTCTGGCTAAAGAAATTCCCCTACATCTCCTTTCTAAAGGTACATCCTTTTATTCTGAGACTGTGCCCTCTGGTCTTCGACTCTCCCACTAGTGGAAAACATCCTCTCCACATGCACTCTATCCAGGCCTTTCACTATTCAGTGCGGTTCAATGAGCCCATATCAAATTCAATGTCAGAGTGTGTAGAGCACAACAAATCTAGAAGGCTATGCACTGAGGATGGAAACAAGGAGACATTTCATCATCTGGAAGGCAGCAAACCTTGGGAATTATCCACCCAAAAGGCTGTAAGATGGTAAATAAAACGAATGAACCATTGTGGGCTCTGCCTTTTCTTGACCACAGTTGCTTTTTGCATATCTTTCATTCATTTGTTTTATTTCCAATCTATATCTCTCGTTTCCCTTTCCCCTGACTCTCAGTCTGAAGAAGGGCCTCGACCCAAAACGTCACCTATTCCTTGTCTCCAGAGATGCTGAGATATATCTCCAGCTTTTTTGTGCCCAGAAAGGTGGAGCAGACTAGATGGGCCGAATGGTTTAAAATCTGCTGGGAAATAACACTTAAGGGCCTGTCCCACTTAGGCGACTCTTTAGGCGACTGCCAGGGACTAGTTTGAATGGAATTCACCTACGACACCTGGCGACAACCTACGGCATCACCTACGACACAAGAATTGTCGTCGCTGTCGCCGAAAATGTTTCAACATGTTGAAAATTTTGCGGCAGTCGCCTGTAGTCGCCCAAAACAATTACCTAAGTGGGACAGGTCCATGACTCAATCTGATGGGAAGCCAAGGCTCTGTCTGCTGTCTCAGCTGCAAGTCACTAATTCCCACATTATTATTTCAAAGAACAGGGAACTAAGTACTCGAGGGAACCAAGGTTATTGCTCAGTCAACATTATAACAATGAATCCGATATTTTAGTTAGTGCCCGCTGCTGTTTGTAGACGCTCAATATTTGCACTATTTTCTATATTACAATCTTGATCATATTTGACAATCCTGTAAAGTGCTCCAGAACATTTGGAGGTTATAAAATTCACTTACGTAAATAGAATCATCTGGTTTTCAGCAGGCAACAACATTCCTATTAGAAGGGAATTTGTTTCACTCAAAGAGATACACAAAATGTCATTGTTTTTACTCACTTTTAAAATGCCTTGCAGAAAACTGTCCATTTCGGATCAGAGGATATAGCACAGTCGGCGGCACTGACGCAGCGGGTAGAGCTGTTGCCTCACACCACCAGAGACCCGCCTTCCATCCTGACTACGGGTGCTGTCTGTACAGATATCAAAAGTCCAGACGTTCTGGAACAAAGGTTCCCAACCTGGGGTACATTTAACCCCCCCAGGGGGTAAATTTCGCCTACCCAGGGGGTAAATATGTTGATTCTGGATTTGAGGCAGTGCAGCGTAGGTTCACGAGATTGATCCCTTGGATGGCGGGACTGTCATATTAGGAAAGATTGAAAACTAGGCTTGTGCTCACTGGAGTTTAGAAGAATGAGGGGGAGATCTTATAGAAACATATAAAATTATAAAAGGACTGGCCAAGCTAGATGCAGGAAAAATGTTCCCAATGTTGGGCGAGTCCAGAACCAGGGGCCACAGTCTTAGAATAAAGGGGATGTCAATTAAGACTGAGGTGAGAAAAAACTTTTTCACCCAGAGAGTTGGGAATTTATGGAACTCCCTGCCACAGAGGGCAGTGGAGGCCAAGTCACTGGATGGATTTAAGAGAGAGTTAGATAGAGCTTTAGGGGCTAGTGGAGTCAAGGGATATGGGGAGAATGCAGGCACGGGTTATTGATAAGGGACGATCAGCCATGATCAAAATGAATGGCTGTGCTGGCTCGAAGGGCCGAATGGCCTCCTCCTGCACATATTTTCTATGTTTCTATGTACATATTTTTTCTCATTGACTGACTGTGTTTAGTTCTGGTATACCGGTATCTGTTCATCATTAGCTGTTCATAAATAAGTGAAATAACATTGTTACATGCTATTAAAGTTGCCAGGGGTAAACGGGACAAAAAAAGTTGGGCACCCCTGTTCTAGAAGCAGAATTAGGCCAATCGGCCCATCAAGTCTACTCCGCCCTTCAATCACGGCTGATCTATCTCTCCCTCCAAACCCCATTCTCCTGCCTTCTCCCCATAACCCCTGACACCCGTACTGATCAAGGATCAGTCAAACTCTGCCTTAAAAATACCGATTGATTTTATGTTTTTATGACTATTGGCAAATCAATTTCCCTCCTGGAATAAATAAAGTTCTATTGTATTGTATCGCCTCCACAGCTGTCTGTGGCAATGAATTCCACAGATTCACCACCCTCTGACTCAAGAGTTTGCACGTTCTCCCTATGACCGTGTGGGTTTTCTCCGGATGCTCTGGTTTCCTCCCACAATCCAAAGACGTGCATGTTTGAGGCTTTGGCAAAAATTATAAATTGTCCCCACTGTGACAAGTTTCATCGGAGTAGTAGTTGACAGGACCGCAGGCTGGTTGATACTCTAAAGATTCAGTTACTGTAAACTGAATGCATGCGTGCCAAATTCCTTTCTCTTCGTTAGTACGTTCACATGATTCCACTGTTTAACTATTTTATGTGAGTTCCAGGATTCTCCTAACTGATGGAAGGCGATTTCGGAATTCATAACAGAAGGTTGGGGGGGGGGTTAAATGATTAACCCCTGGGGGTGTTAAATGATTATGAAACCTGTACGTCTTTGGAGTGTGGCAGGAAACTGGACGACCCGGAGAAAATCCACGCAGGTCACAGGGAGAACGTACAAACTCCATACAGACAGCACCCGCAGTCAGGATCGAACCAGGGTCTCTGGCGCGGTGAGGCAGCAACTCTACCGCTGCGCCACCATGCCCTTACAATATGAAAAACTGTATTTGCACGCACTTCCCTCCGGTAATTGGATACTCACTGCTCAGAGGATTTTAAGGCTTGGGAGTTTGAAATGAGCCCCAACTTCTGAGTCCCACTTTAAAATCACTGCCCCATATTTCTCCCGTGTCTGGCCTGTTGACTGTTCGCTCTGACAAATATCAGGATTACTGGTTTTTATTTGGCAAGCAAAATCAAAGCAGAAGCATTCCACCGAGCGGTGGCTGCCAGGAAAATAACACACCACAAATATTTCTGATCGTATTGGGGGGAAAACCATCTAAAATACATAGCAACACGGCAGTGGCAAAGGTAAATAGCAATGATTTAAATCTCATTTTGATTATGCCTCCGGCTCTATGGGCGGCGCGGTGGCGCAGCGGTAGAGTTTCCGCCTTATGGCGCTCGCAGCGCCAGAGACGCCGGTTCGATCCCGACTATGGGTGCTGTCTGTACGTTCTCCCCGTGAGATTTCTCCCGCGATCTTCGGTGTCCTCCCACACTCCAAAGATGTACAGGTTTGTAGGTTAATTGGCTAATTGGTCCCTCGTGTGCGGGGATCGCTGGTCGGTGCGGACTCGGTGGGCAGAAGGGTCTGTTTCCGCGCTGAATCTCTAAACTAAACTCAACTCACGAGGGTAAAGATTAAGGGTACAGAGAAGATTTACGAGGATGTTGTCAGGACTCGAGGGCCCGAGCTATAGGGAGCGGTTGAGTAGGCTGGGCCTCTATTCCTTGGAGCGCAGAAGGATGAGGGGTGATCTTATGGAGGTGTATAAAATCATGAGAGGAATAGATCGGGTAGACGCACAGAGTCTCTTGCCCAGAGTAGGGGCAGTAGGAATCGAGGACCAGAGGTTTAAAGTGAAGGGGAAAAGATTTAATAGGAATCTGAGGGGTAATTTTTTCATACAAAGGGTGATGGGTGTATGGAACGAGCTGCCAGAGGAGGTAGTTGAGGCAGGAACTATCTCAATGTTTAAAAACAGATAGACAGGTACATGGATAGGACAGGTTTGGAGGGATATGGACAAAATGCAGGCAGGTGGGACTAATTTATCTGGGACATGTTGGCCGGTGTGGGCAAGTTAGGCCGAAGGGCCTGTTTCCACACCGTATCACTCTATGACTCTAAGATAAATAGCTTCAAATAAAGTTGCATTGTGAGTTTATCTTTGTCAGCCTCTTTACAATCCTGTAGAATTTGCAGTAGCAAATTTAAATTGCATGAAACCAATTCACATGAGTGCTGGAGTAACTCAGCGGGTCCGGCAGCATCACTGGAGAACATGGATATGTGACATTTTGAGTCAGGACCCCTCTTCTGACTGATTGTACTGGGACTGTACTGATTGTACTATTTTGCTTGCAGAATTGAGAAATTAAAGGACATTGCTTATTTTAGTTCAGTGATACAGCACGGTAACAGGCCCTATGGCCAACCGAGATCACGCCGCCCATTGGTCACCCGCTCACTAGTTCCATGTCATCCCACTTTCACATCCTACAAACCTGCACATCTTTGGAATGTGGGAGGAAACTGGAGCACCCGGATAAAACCCCCGCCTTCCCGGGGAGAACGTAGAAACTCCACACAGACAGCACCCGTAGGCGGGATCAAACCCGGGTCTCTGACGCTGTGAGGCAGCAGCTCTACCGCTGCGCCACTGTGTTTGTTACATGGAATCAGCTTCCTTTAGTTCAGTTTAGAGATGCAGCGTGGACTCGTGGGTTGAAGGGCACCCTTTGCATTAGCAAATTTAAATCACATGAAACAAATTCACACAAGGTCTCAAAGACAGACACAAAGTGCTGGGGTAACTCAGCGGTTCAGGCAGCATCTCTGGAGAACATGGGCCCTTCGACCCACCGAGTCCACGACGACCAGTAATCAATGTTCACACTAGTACTATGTTATAGACAATAGATAATGGGTGCAGGAGTAGGCCATTCGGCCCTTCGAGCCAGCACCGCCATTCATGGCTGATTATCCCCAATCAGTACCCCGTTCTTGCCTTCTCTTCATATCCCCTGACTCCGCTATTTTTAAGAGCTCTATCTAGCTCTCTCTTGAAAGCTACCAGAGAACCGGCCTCCACCACCCTCTGAGGCAGAGAATTCCACAGACTCGCCACTCTCTGTGAGAAAAAGTGTTTCCTCGTCTCCGTTCTAAATGGCTTGCCCATTATTCTTAAACTGTGGCCCCTGGTTCTGGACTCCCCCAACATCGGGAACATGTTTCCTGCCTCTAGCGTGTCCAAGCCCTTAACAATCTTATATGTTTCAATGAGATGCCCTCTCATCCTTCTAAACTCCAGAGTGTACAAGCCCAGCTGCACCATTCTCTCAGCATATGACAGTCCCGCCATCTCGGGTATTAACCTTGTAAACCTACGCTGCACTCCCTCAATAGCAAGAATATCCTTCCTCAAATTAGGGGACCAAAACTGCACACCATACTCCAGGTTTATCCCACTTTCCCAAGCACCCCCAACACTTAGCTTACGCTCCCTACCTTGGTTTAGCATGATTAATATTGGGAGACGTGGGATAGAAACTTGATTAGTTTATTTTTTCATTTAGAGATATAGCTCGGAAACAGGCCGTTCGGCCCACCGAGTCCGCGCCGACCAGCGATCCCCGCACACTTGCACTATCCCACACACACACACACAAGGGGCGATTTATAATCATACCAAGCCAATTCACCTACACACCTGCACGTCTTTGGAGTGTGGGAGGAAACCGGAGAGCCAGGAGAAAACCCACGCAGGTCACGGGGAGAGCTCTGTACAAACTAACCAACAGACAGCACCCGCAGTCAGGATTTAACCTGGGCCTCTGGCGCTGTAAGGCAGCAACTCTACCGCTGCGCCACCATGCTGAACTACACACCCCCCCCCCCCCCCCCCCCCCCCCCCCCCCCTCCCACGTTGTTAATAATGTGGGACATGTTTGTAAAGGATTTAGTCCAAACACATTAAGAATTAGAAGCATCTGCAAAGTATGTTCAGCGTCCAAGTTATTTGTGGTCTAAACACCACCTGCAGCTGCAGACTGGTTTTATTTTTCTAGAACTAGCACATCAGTTTGGTATGTATGAGAATCTCATCTTATCAACGCTGACTCTGAGTGTATACTCCTTATTTCAAATATGTTTGGACTGAGCTAATCTCTTGCAGTGCGACACACAGGGGAAATCAGTACAGAATGGGCTGGCAAAGTGCTGCCTCACAAAGGTGGACATCAGAAGCAAGACCGGAGATTCACGTGAAAGAAATATCTAAAATTAGTCCAGTCAATAAAACTTCATGGGACACAAGGAATTGCAGGCGCTGGAATCTGGAGCAAAACACAAAGTGCCGGAGGAACTCTGCGGGTCAGGCAGTATCCGTGGTGGCAAATTAACAAGTGATCTTTGTGAGTTATAGACTTGGACCCCAAGATACCTCTGTTCATCATCTTTACTTCGAGTCATAGAGTCATACAGTAAGGAAACAGGCCCTTCGGCCCAACTTATCCACACCAACCAACATGTCCCTTCTGCACTAGTCCCACTTGCCTGTGTTTGGCTCATATCCCTCTAAACCTGTCCTATCCATGTACCTGTCTATTTGCTTAGAGTCATAGAGTGATACAATGTGGAAACAGGCCCTTCAGCCCTACTTGCCCACTCCGGTCAACATATCCCAGCTACACTAGTCCTACCTGCCTCAACTACCTCCTCCAGCAGCTCGTTCCATATACCCAACACCTTTTGTGTGAAAAAGTTATCCCTCAAATTCCAATAAAATCTCTCCCCCCTCACCTTGAACCTATGTCCTCTGGACCTCGATTCCCCTACTCTGGGCAAGAGACTCAATGCGTCTACCCAATCTATTCCTCTCATGATTTTGTACACCTTTATAAGATCACCCCTCATCCTCCTGCACTCCAAGGATTAGAGTCCCAGCCTGCCCAACCTCTGCCCTATAGCTCAGGGCCTCGAGTCCTAGCAACATCCTTGTAAATCTTCTCTGCACCCTTTCCAGCTTAACACCACCTTTCCTATAACATGGTGCCCAGAACCAAACACAGTACTCTAAATGCAGCCTCACACAAGTGCAAACGTCACCCATTCCTTCTGCCCAAGAGATGTTGCCTGAACCGCTGAGTTACTCCAGCATTTTGTGTCTCCCTTCTATTCTCAATACTCTGATGAAGGCCAATGTGCCGAATGCCTTTTTGACCACCCTATCCACCTGTGACACCGTCTTCAAGGAACTATGTACCTGCTTTCCACGATCCCTCTGCTGTACAACACTCTCCAGAGCCCTGCCATTCACTTCAAAGGCCGTTTCACTCAAGATTAACTATGGACTGAATCGCAGTATCTAGAGACAGACATTTAAAACTAATGTCACATAGTTGTAAATGGGGAACTCCATTGCAATGTTTGGATTTACATTTCCTAATATCTCTGTCTGCTAATATTCTAAGAATTCCATAGTTCGGTTTTGGGACACATATGACAATAAAACACACTTGACTTGACTGAAATACACTTCTTGGAACTGATAACCAGTACAAAGTGTAAAAAAAAGGACATAACCACTGAAATTATTACTGCCCAAATCCTGTTCATTTCTATATCACTGGGATGGCGGGACTGTCATATGAGGAAAGACTGGAAAGACCAGGCTTGTATTCACTGGAGTTTAGAAGGATGTGGGGATATCTTATAGAAACATATAAAATTATAACTGGACAAGCTAGATGCAGGAAAAATATTCCCAATGTTGGGCGAGTCCAGAACCAGGGGCCATAGTCTTAGAATAAAGGGGAGATCATTTAAGACTGAGGTGAGAAAAAACTTTTTCACCCAGAGAGTTGTGAATTTATGGAATTCCCTGCCACAGAGGGCAGTGGAGGCCAAATCACTGGATGGATTTAAGAGAGAGTTAGATAGAGCTCTAGGGGTTAGTGGAGTCAAGGGACATGGGGAGAAGGCAGTCACGGGTTATTGATAGGGGACGATCAGCCATGATCACAATGAATGGCGGTGCATCAAGGGCCGAATGGCCTCCTCCTGCACCTATTTTCTATGTTTCTATGCTGGTCAGCGTAGACGCACAGAGTCTCTTGCCCAGAGTCGGTGAATCGAGGATCAGAGGACATAGGTTTAAGGTGAAAGGGAAAAGATTTAATAGGAATCTGATGGGGTAATATTTTCACACAAAGGGTGGTCGGTGTATGGAACAAGCTGCCAGAGGAGGTAATTGAGGCTGGGACTGATCCAACGTTTAATAAACAGTTAAACAGGTACATGGATAGGACATGTTTCGAGGGATATGGACCAGGTAGGTGGGACTAGTGTAGCTAGGACATGTTGTTCCGAGTGGGCAATTTGGGCCAAAGGGCCTGTTTCTACACTGTATCACTCTGTGACTCTATAACTCGGTGGGCCGAAGGGCCTGTTTCCACGCTGTATCTTTAACGTCTAAAGCTTACCAGTTTTTAACATTAGCATCCATATATCATTGACAGTAAATATCACAATGCTGATTCTGCTAGGTGTTTAAAGGTCGGTAATGTTTATCCCCACGATTCCCTTTATCTGTACACCGTGATCGCAATCACGCATAGCCTTTCCGCTGACTGGATAGCACGCAACACAAAAGCTTTTCACTGTACCTCGGAGCACGTGACAATCAACTAAACTAAACTCAAGTTGTGAGAGGCGTGGATAGGGCAGACAGCCCTTGGGTGGAAACGCCAAAGACTAGGTATGAGTAGGTTAACCCACGATGAGCGTTTGTCGGCACTGGGCCTGCACTCGCTGTTGTTTAGATGAATGAGGGGGTACCTCATTGAAACATACAGAATAGTGAAAGGCTTGAATGGAGTGGATGTGAAGAGGATGTTTCCACTAGTGGGAGAGTCATAGCCTCAGAATTAAAGGGCGTTCTTTTAGGAAGGAGATGAGGAGAAATTATTTAGTCAGAGGGTAGAGAATCTGTGGGATTCTTTGCCACAGAAGGCTGTGGAGGCCAGGTCAGTGGATATTTTTAAGGCAGAGATAGATAGATAGATTCTTGATTAGTACAGGTGTCAGAGGCACGAGAATGGGGTTAGGAGGGAGAGATAGATCAGCCATGATTGAATGGTGGAATAGACTTGATGGACCGAATGGCCTAATTCTACTATTCCTTCTGACTCGAGGGCCTAGCTTTAAGGGGGGAGCGACAAAGTGTAACGGCAATGTGCATGTTAAGTTTTTCTATTCAAGGGGTAGTGGATCCCTGGAACGCGCTGCCAGGGGTGGTGGTGGAGGCAGATACAATAGTGGCATTTAAGAGGCTTTTAGGTAGGTTCTTGGGTTTACGGGGAGTGGAGGGATATGGATCATGTGCTGGTAGATGAGATTAATTTAGTATCTAAACAAAATTTAGTATAGTAAACTAAATACCGCTGCATTTCATGCAAACCGCAATTGAATCCTGTGAGAGTAACTGTGTTTTGAATTGGGGAGGCTGCCAATGAAAGTGTCTGAGAAAAAAATTAATAGAGACTTCAACGCGACACAACTTAGAGTTTTGCCAATCGACAGGCCACCTCAGCCTCTATACTATCATAGGGGGATAGGCTGTATCTGTAAATATTTCAAACTTGGAATGGACATGACAAATAAATGTTACAATCACAAAATTACAATGAAAATCTGTTTAAGGGCGGCACAGTGGCAATAGACAATAGGTGCAGGAGTAGGCCATTCGGCCCTTCGAGCCAGCACCGCCATTCAATGTGATCATGGCTGATCATCCCACAATCAGTACCCCGTTCCTGCCTTCTCCCCATATCCCCTGACTCCGCTATCTTTAAGAGCCCTATCTAGCTCTCTCTTGAAAGCATCCAGAGAACCGGCCTCCACCGCCCTCCGAGGCAGAGCATTCCACAACTACCATACAGTGCCAGAGACCTGGGTTTGATCCCGACCACGGGTGCTGTCTTTACAGAGTCTGTACGTTCTCACCCGTGACCTGCGTGGGTTTTCACCAAGTGCTCCGGTTTCCTCCCACACTCCAAAGAGGTTTTGGAGGCTAATTGGTAATTAAGTAAAATTGTACATTTAGTTTAGGTTAATCTAATTTAGAGATACAGCGTGGAAACAGACCCTTTGGCCCACCGTGTCCACGACGACCAGCGATCCCCGTACATTAGCACTATCCTACAGGCACGAGGGACAATTTTTACCAAAGCCAATTAATCTACAAGTCTGTATAAGAAGGTAGACAAGAATGCTGGAGAAACTCAGCTGGTGAAGCAGCGTCTATGGAGCAAAGGAAATAGGCAACGTTTCGGGTCGAGACCCTTCTTCAGACTGATGTGAGGGTGGGGGGGAGCGGGAAGAAGAAAGGAAGAAGCGTAGACAGTGGGCTGTGGGAGAGCTGAGAAGGGGAGGAGAAAGCAGGGACTACCTGAAATTGGAGAAGTCAATGTTCATGCCGCTGGGGTGCAAACTGTCCAAGCGAAATATGAGATGCTGCTCCTCCAATTTACGGTGGTGCTCACTCTGGCCATGGAGGAGGCCCAGGACAGAAAGGTCGGATTCGGAATGGGAGGGGGAGTTGAAGTGCTGAGCCACTGGGAGATCAGGTTGGTTATTGCGAACCGAGTGGAGGGATCTGTACGTCTGTAAATCTGTACGTCTTTGGAATGTGGGAGGAAACCGGAGTACCCAGAGAAAATCCAGGCAGGTCCACAGGGAGAACGTGCAAACTCCGTTCAGACAACACCCGTAGTCAAGATGGAACGTGGGTCTCTGGCTCTCTAAGGCAGCAACTCGACGGCTGTGCCACCATGCCGCTCTGTTAGGGGGTGAGGTGTGAATGTTAGTGGTTTTCTTGCACCCAAATTAAAAGATGCACACACCACCAACAATTTTTACATAGTTTACATAGAAGGGGATTGGAAGAATTCTCTTTCACTGTTAATGCATATTAGAAGTTTGGCATCAATTACAAGTTCTGGGTCAAGAGACCTCATCCTGAACAACTCATGCATTTTGAAAGTTACATGTTGAATAAATATTCAGTCAGCTAATATTTATTAACTTGTCCGCTTGCCCAAATAGTTGCTGACCATCCTGAGTTTAACTCTAAAGTTACCAGAGGTCGTAGCCTCAGAATTAAAGAACTTTCCTTTAGGAAGGAGATGAGAAGGAATTTATTTAGTCAGAGGGTGGTGAATCTGTGGAATTCTTTGCCACTGAAGGCTGTGGAGGCCAAGTCAGTGGATATTTTGAAGGCAGAGATCGATAGATTCTTGATTAGCATGGGTGTCGAGGGTTATGGGGAGAAGGCAGGAGAATGGGGTTAGGAGGGAGTGATAGATCGGCCATGATTGAATGGCGGAGTGGATTTGATGGGCTGATTGGCCTAATTCTGCTCCTATCACATGAACTTTTGCACTTCAGGTTAACCTACCGAGCTAAGCATCTCAAGAGAGTGCACAAAATGGAGCACATTGTTCTATAGCTTATATGCGTCCTTAGCCTTTTACCTTCACCTGGTACCATGCACTCCGAGCTTAAGTTGAACTCTCATTGTCCATCTCAAATTGCTGATACATCTAGGACTTTGATTCAGGCAAGCTCCAGGCCGGATATTAAATTATCAACCGCTGATTCAGCACCTTTCTTATAGAAGGGTGGCACAGTGGCGGAGTGGCAGAGTTGCCGCCTCACAGTGCCAGAGACCCAGGTTTGATCCTGACTATGGGTGCTGTATGTATGGAGTTTGTACGTTCTCCTTCGTGACCTGCTTGGGTTTTTCCTGGAAGCTCCGGTTTTCTCCAGCACTCCAAAGACGTACAGTTTGTATATTAATTGGCTTCGGTAAAAATTGTAAATTGTCCCCAGTGTGTAGCATACAGTAGTGCTGGTCTACGGGGTGATCGCTGGTCGGCGCAGACTCAGAGGGCCAAAGGGTCTGTTTCCGCGCTGTATCTCTAAACTAAACAGGATGCAAAGGTGGGATAACATAGAACTAGTGAGAACGGGCAATCAATGGTGGGCGTGGACCAATTGGGCCTGTTTATATGCTGCATCACCAAACTAAGAAGCATTTAAAACCTAAACAGCTATAACAACCACACAAAATTCTGGAGTAACTCAGCGGGACAGGCAGCGTCTCTGGAGAGAAGGAATGGATGACGTTTCCGGTCGAGACGTCCCGAAGAAGGGTCTTGACCCATTACGTCACCCCTTCCTTCTCTCCAGAGATGCTGCCTGTCCCGCTGAGTTACTCCAGTGTTTTGTGTCTATCTTCTGTGTAAACCGGCATCTGCAGTTCCATCCTACACATAACAACTGCACAGCTGGCTGTCAAAGCATCAAAAGATTTCATGGCCAGGCGTGATCTGATTATGTTTTGGGGCCTCTCCACTATTCAAGGGCCTTCCTGCTTGGCTCCACGACAAGTTGGGAAGTTCGATGCGCCTTCTGTATTTGGGATGGGGATGGAGAGTGTGGCAACAGACCAGAGTGAGTAAGATCTGAGCCCATTTAATAAACAGAAAGGAATCAAGCTGACTGGTCACAGCTGGATTAACAGGAGCCTAGAACCACAATGATTTGGATCCCTACTCTGCGACACTTTGAGGTTTTCTAATGTCTACACCATTAAGCAAAAAGAACAAATCCAGTATCTTAATTATTGGGGGGTTTTTTCAGTTCAGTTTAGTTTATTGTCACGTGTACCGAGGGACAGTGAAAAGCTTTTGTTGCATGCTAACCAGTCAGCGGAAAGACAACACATGATTACAATCGATCCATTTACAGTGTATAGATACACGAAAAGGGAATAACATTTAGTGCAAGGTTAAGCCAGCAAAGTCCGATCAAAGAATAGTCCGAGGGTCGCGTTGCAAACTCATCAAATCATTAAAGCCCTGATTAAAGCAGAACAAAATTCAAATGCTTGCCTACAACAATGAAAGCAAATAATTGACAAACTCATTTCTTTAACGCGATCACTGAAAGTACAGATCTTTCATTTGCTGTTTTGTCCTTACTTCCAATGTTCTTACTATGAAATTTCTCTCACAATAACAGTTTCTCTCACAATAACAGTCTGAAGAAGGGTCTCTATCCGAAACATAAACTATCCGTTGCATATTCCCTCTCTCCATAGATGCTCCCTCACCCGCTGAGTTTCTCCAGCATTTTTGTCTACCTTATAACAGTCTCCTTGCACACTTTCCTTGAAAGTGACATCGCAGGTAGATAAGGTGGTCAAAAAGTATTTCGGCACATTGTGCCTTCATCAGTCAGAGTATTGAGTATAGAAGTTGGAGGGATGGGAGGGGGGGACCATGTTGCCGTTGTATAAGACGTCGGTGAGGCCGCATTTAGAGTATTGTGTTCTAACAGAGAAGGTTCACCAGACTGATTCCTGGGATGTCAGGACTTTCATATGAAGAAAGACTGGATAGACTCGGCTTGTACTCGTTAGAATTTCGAAGATTGAGGGGGGATCTTATAGAAACTTACAAAATTCTTAAGGGATTGGACAGGCTAGATGCAGGAAGATTGTTCCCGATGTTGGGGAAGTCCAGAACAAGGGGTCACAGTTTAAGGATAAGGGGGAAATCTTTTAGGACCGAGATGAGGAAAACATTTTTCACACAGAGAGTGGTGAATCTCTGGAATTCTCTGCCACAGAAGGTAGTTGAGGCCAGTTCATTGGACGACAGATGACGCAATGGGCTAAGTGTTCGGCTGGCAACCGGAAGGTAGCCGGTTCGAATCCCGCTTGGAGTGCATACTGTCGTTGTGTCCTTGGGCAAGACACTTCACCCACCTTTGCCTGTGTGTGAATGTGTGTGAGTGATTGGTGGTGGTCGGAGGGGCCGTAGGCGCAGATTGGCAGCCACGCTTCCGTCAGTCTGCCCCAGGGCAGCTGTGGCTACAGAAGTAGCTTACCACCACCGAGTGTGACTGAGGAGTGAATGAATAATGCGATGTAAAGCGCCTTGAGTATTAGAAAGGCGCTATATAAATCCCATCCATTATTATTATTATATTTAAGAGGGAGTTAGATGTGGCCCTTGTGGCTAAAGGGATCAGGGGGTATGGAGAGAAGGCAGGGATGGGATACTGAGTTGTATGATCAGCCATGATCATATTGAATGGCGGTGCAGGCTCGAAGGGCCTACTCCTGCACCTATTTTCTATGTTTCTATGTGTTCAGTTCTGGGCACCATGTTATAGGAAAGATGTTGCCAAGCTGGAAAGGGTGTAGAGAAGATTGCCCAGATTCGAGGGCCTGAGCTGCAGGGAGTGGTTGAGTAGGCTGGGACTATATTCCTTGGAGCGCAGAAGGATGAGGGATGATCTTATAGAGGTGTACCAAATCATGAGAGGAATAGATCGAGTAAACGCACAGAGTCTGTTGCCTTAAGTAGCGAAATCTAGAGCCAGAGGACATAGGCTTAAGGTGAGGGGGTAAGATTTAACTGGAACCTGGGGTAACCTTATATTTACACAAAGGGTGGTGGGTGTATGGAACAAGCTGCCGGAGGAGGTATTCAAGAAGGAACTGCAGATGCTGGAAGATCGAAGGTACACAAAATTGCTGGAGAAACTCAGCGGGTGCAGCAGCATCTATGGAGCGAAGGAAATAGGCGACGTTTCGGGCCGAAACCCTTCTTCGGCCCGAAACGTCACCTATTTCCTTCGCTCCATAGATGCTGCTGCACCCGCTGAGTTTCTCCAGCAATTTTGTGTACCTGCCGGAGGAGGTAGTTGAGGCAGTGATGGAAAAATGTATGTAACTATTTCCTTGTGTATTCTATCTGTGTCTCACACAATAAAGTTCGTTCAGTTTCTACCTCCGTTTTAGTAATAGTCTTTATTGGAAAATTTCTAACATAATTGGCGCCCAACGTGGGGCCCCAATACCTCTGTTGCCGGTTTTCAGGGGAACCAAGAGCGCTCATTTTAAGGTTCCTTACGGACACCGGGGCAGAGTGACGGGGCTCAACCGACACGCCAGAGGTAGGACTGAACGTTCCGTAGATAGTGGGGCCCCTGCTAAGTAATTTTGACTTTGCCGAGTTGTATTTTGTTACCTTCCTCAGAGACCCGGGACGGCATCCAGAATTGTCGGGGACAATTGAGGAGAGTAGTTCGACCACTCCGGCGACTGGGTCGCCAAAGAAGTCTGGGACTTCAGAAGTCAAGTTGGACTTGACAGGAGAAGAGTAGTTGGACTACTCGGGTGACGGGGTTACCTAAGAATTGTCGGGGACAATTGAGAAGAGTGGTTGGACTACTTGGGCGACAAACGGGGTCGTCCAAGGTAAGAAGTTTGGGACTTCAGTCAAGTTGGACTTGACAGGGAAAAAGTATAGTCGTAATTCTCGAGGAGGGAATCAGAATGGGCTCGACAAACTCAAAAGGTTATGAAGGTGATGAAAAATGTATGTTTATACAAAGTAAGCGTAATTGTAAGTACTTAAACAAGTGGAAAGGTATGATTTTAGTGGTAAGTTACTTGTTGATGATTGTTGTAAATTAATGTCTGCTATTGCCAAAGATGCAACAAAAAGAAGGAAGGATAAAGACAAGTTGGGCTACCATGAAGCACGTCTGTGGCTTCAGGAAGCCAGATCACGCAGAGACGGAAAGGAAAAAGAGAAGGAACAACTTACCAAAAGCGAACCATCGACAAACGCTTTCCTCCAGAAGGGGGACAACGAGGTCTCCCACCTATCACCGGGTATGGCGAGTGCCCCCCCCCCCCTCCGTACACACCGGAGAAAAAGGGGGTGGCCTTGCCACCGGTGGAAGAAACCGTCGGATCGTACTCAACAAGGGCTCCAACCCCCGTACTGGAACAAAAACCAACCATTAAGGAAAGCGGCCAGCTGCACCCAGGTTTGCAAAGTCCGAAAACCACTCGCTCAGGTACCGTTTATAATCTTCATGCATTTGAGCCTAAATCTCCACGGTCAATAAGACCAAGCAGGGCTGAAATGTATCCTATGATTGCAATGCCTAATCCAGATGCCGGCGCAGTGGGGCCAATGTACGTGTACAGGCCATGGAATATTAAAAAGGCACTGGAGGGCATTCCACATCCTAGAGATAATTTCGCAAAGTGGCAGAGGGACTTTGGAAACCTGGTTGTAAGTTATCGTTTAAATACGGTAGAATATGAACAAGCCTTGCAAAGTCTTATCGGGTGTGATTGGTGTTTAATTGAAGGAGAATGGAATGCTATTGTAAATGGAGCACCCCTTCAGTGGGCACCAGGTCAGAATGATTATCATAACAAACGAATAACTATTGAAAATCGAATAAGAGCACACTTCCAGAGAGGAGTCGATTACAATAAAATTAGGGAATGTACACAAAATAAAGACGAGCCTGTGCTACACTATTTCTCCAGACTTAGGGTTGTCTTTGAGGCAAATAGTGGACAAGAAGTACCGATCCCGTGGGTGGGTGATGGACCGTTTGCCCAACAGTTTAAAATCGAACTGTTAAACGGATTAAAACCCGAGATTAGTTTATATATAAAAAAAGCACATGGTGGGATGGAAAACAAAGGCACTCAATGATGTAAAAGATTGGGCAGTACATGCGGAGGAAAACACCAAACAGAAAAAGATTGTAAAGAACGCTTATCTGGCCGATGTTGAGGAAATAAGCGAAAATACCGTCCCTGTATTCTACCGGGTAAAACAAGGAGATCAGGGGCGGGGATGCCAGAGAGGCAGAGGAAGAGGTAGAGGCAGAGGTAGAGGGAGTAGGCCCCCAAGGGGGGAGGGATGTTTTGTCTGCGGAAAACTCGACCATTGGGTTCGAGATTGTCCCCAGGCTAAGCATATTACACTAAGAGAAGGCGAGGAGGGTTCAAGGTCCCGAAGCTATGACCGATCCTGACTGACCGAGGCTGAAGGGAGGGACAAATCAACCAGAGATACTCCCACTCCCCCAGCCGACAAAGAGCCTCTGCAAATATTGGATCTAGAAGAAATCTTCTACGCTTTACCTAAAGCCTACGATAAGTTTAATAGTGAATGGGGAAAGGATGACATTCTTATGCGATAGCGGAGCATGTAAAACTGTCATAATAAAAGACGAAGAGCCCCCGGGAACACTATACTCCAAAAATTCAATAACTGTAAAGTCCGCCACCGAGCATACTAACGTGGAGTTGTTGACAAGAACCAATATCTAATATGTGTTGCGAGGAACAGGTACTGGTCTCAGCGATTTGTTCAGTAACTTTGCTAGGCCGAGATATTATGATGGGATTGTGGATTGGTATAATACCCACCACACATAGATGACCCAGATGTCAAAGCACAAGTGGATATTTTAACTGCTGCACTGCAAGCTTTGGATCTTGACTTTGAGGAAGAAAAAATCCATAGAGTCACTGTTTAATCAAACACAGTTGCAAACGGAATCTGCTGCAGTTGATCCAAGAAGGGTTGAGCAAGGCAATGTGTCTTTAACTGCTGACATTTCAGCCATCGTTGAGGAAGACAGTGTGAGTGATACAGTGCATATCGACCAATCACACATTGCACCACCCTTTTCTACAATGGTAACAGATAACAGCAGGAATTGGCGCTTCAGAGCTGATCTTTCCGAACAACTTATTTTGCTGCTGGAACTGTACAACCACAAAGATGTGTATAACTATCTGCGCCCCTTATCTCTCAGCCTCTGTGCGGATAAGGCATCTTCAGTCCGATGGATTGCCTACAGACTGGTGAGTGAGATGATCAGAAAATGTTATGCAGCTTCAACTCCTGCTTTAGCGGTGGACTTGATCAGTGAACTTGTTGATAGGTTTTGCCATAGTGTGAAGTGATCAGGTCGTCAAGCCTTTGTCTTTGTCTGCCAGGCAGTGATAGAAGATGATTATATCCCAATAGAACAATTTGCTGAGCATTTGATGCCACATTTGCTACAGCTAGCATCTGCTCCTGTGCCAAACGTCAGAGTACTGTTAGCAAGAACTTTGAGGCAAACCCTAATGGAAAATGGATGAAGTGGAAAAACATGAGGATGGACTGTGGAGATTTGCCTGTGTTATGAGCCATGGGGTAACCCATGTCTCAACAGGAGGAATGGTGCAACTAGTCGAGAAGGTGTTCAAAACCTATGGGTTCACGAGTTATGCAAAGAAGTACTGCGAAACGTGCGAGATATGTGCCAGGTACAATCCACAAGGAAACATGAAGAAACAACAAGGGAAGTACCCACAACCAAGGTTCCCATTTCAAAATTTAAATATGGACTTTATTGAATTAACCCACTCGCAAGGGAAGAAATATTGTTTAGTGATTATTGATGTATTTTCCCGATGGGTTGAAGTTTTTCCCTCTGCCAATGCGGATGCATTGACAGTGGCAAAAGCTCTCCTCAGGGACATCATACCAAGGTTCGGGATACCAGAGAAAATATATAGTGACAATGGGAGCCATTTTGTCAATGAGGTAATAGAGAAGCTCACGGTGACCCTAAAGATACAATTAAAACATCACTGCTCTTACCACCCACAGTCTGCACGGTTAGTAGAAAGGACTAATGGAACTATTAAAAGCAAATTAAGGAAGGCAATGACGGAAACGGGATTTTCCTGGATAGATTGTCTCCCATTAGTCTTATTAAATATGAGAATGCTGCCAAGTACGAGGGGAATGTCCCCGTACGAAATATTGTATGGTAAACCATTCCAATACCCTGTTCTACAAAAGCTTTCTGAGACAGTAAGTGAAGATAGTACCCTAGCACAGTACATGAAGAAAATGCTAATAAACAAATCTCGTGTGTTGAAAGGTTTAACAGGTCTTGACCAAGCGGAAGGGGATCTCGTGGAGGAATTAAAGCCAGGAGACTGGGCGTTCGTAAAAATTATCAAAAGAAAAAGGTGGTCAAGCCCTCGGTGGGAAGGTCCGTATCAAGCACTACTTACTACTCCCACTGCGGTAAGAATTGCCGAAAGGCCAACGTGGGTACATATCACACACTGCAAAAGAGTAAAAATCCCAACCAGAGTAGGAGAAAGGGGGACCGACGACGGCTGACGGCCTGTATAGGTCCAGTAACGATCGGAAACCTACACCTCAGAAACCATGAAGTGGGGGCTGATTATTCTGAGTGGAATTGCATTAATCACCACAGCATATGCGAAGTATACAATATACCTGAACCGAGAAAGTACTAGCACTTTTGAAATCGACCCATGTCAGTATAAAACTGACAGTTGCGAGGACAAAGCATACGTAACGGATGGGGTGTATGTCTGTCTAGCACCCTGCTCAAAATGGCATTATGTTTTCCAACACTCTGAGTCCTCAGGCTATAAAGAGACCGGAATGGAGCAATACCAGCGATGGTCGTTAAAAAGAAAGTCCTACACCCATACGAACCCTGGCTGGAGTAACCGGGGAAGATGGGGAAATACACAGCCTACTTGGAAAACGTATATAACCGTGAGAAACATCCAGAAGAAAGATGAAGCTCACCAGGCGGAGTCAAGTGCATCAAGAAGAAACTGCAGATGCTGGAAAATCGAAGGTACACAAAAATGCTGGAGAAACTCAGCGGGTGCAGCAGCATCTATGGAGCGAAGGAAATAGGTGACGTTTCGGGCCGAAACCCTTCTTCAGACTCAAGCCGGAGTCAAGTGCATGTTATCATTGTACCTTAGTAAACGCAAGCCACAGAATAAAAATTGCACAGATTTGCATTTTCTATTACCCCCCCCCCATAGTTAAGGACATGATCCCACCTCCATTCACTGTACCAACCGGCGGAAAATTTAATTGTTTCACTAGATGGGATCTTGGAGGTAAGGAGCTGGGAACACTGGAGTTATGCGAGATTATAGTAAACGTCTCCGTTCCTGCCCCTGTACTATCATCTGGTCCCTTGCCAGGGTTGGACACAACTGCTCTGGTTGAACATGAGGTCGGGTGGACAGATGTTTGGTGGTACTGTGGAGGGAGAATATTGAGGGCAAAGCTACCTAAGAACTGGAAAGGTACCTGTGCATTGATACAGCTGATGATGCCGTTTACTCTCGTAACACTGAAAGATGTGAAGGAGAAATTCGAGACAGGGAATAGAGGGAAAAGGGAACTTGCTAAAGGTTCTTTTGATGCACACATTTACATAGATGAAATTGGAGTGCCCAGAGGGGTTCCAGATGAATTTAAGGCACGCAATCAGATAGCTGCAGGATTTGAGTCCGTCATCTTCTGGTGGTCCACCATTAATAAAAATGTAGATTGGATAAATTACTTATATTATATTCAGCAGCGATTTATCAATTATACAAGAGATGCTGTGAAAGGGTTAGCCGAACAACTAGATCGGACCAGTCTAATGGCCTGGCAGAATAGAATGGCCTTGGACATGCAACTAGCAGACAAGGGAGGAGTATGTGTAATGTTCGGATCATCTTGTTGTACCTTTATTCCTAATAATACCGCACCTGATGGGTCGGTCTCCAGGGCCCTGGCTGGACTCACTTCACTGGCAGAGGAATTGGCTGAGAATTCAGGAGTCGTCACCTCCCGGACAGTGTTCCTGTACTCATGGTTCGGGAAATGGAAAAATGTTGTTATTTCTTCACTAACCGCTTTCATAGTCATTGCAGGGGTACTGGTCTGCCTGGGCTGCTGCATCATCCCATGTGAGAGGACTCGCCCAGCAGCTGATTGAAACGGCCCTCACTAAGAAAATGACTATGTTATACGAACTAATACCAACCAAAGCAGAAGAGAGACAATGCTATGAAATTGACTTGAGAGAAACATTCCTGACTGATTGAACCCTCACGAATGATCGAACTACAGAAAGTCGAGAGAACATGTGGTTCTGTGAAGAAACTTGGGGACTTCAACTCGAAGGACATAAATTTGTTTTAGATTATAATTCAGTAAATTTGTATAAAGAGGAGGAAAATGATGGAAACATTTATGTAACTATTTCCTTGTGTATTCTATCTGTGTCTGCACAAGATTGTTTACCGAAACTGCCTAGGGCACAAGTAATTGACAGGTCTCGGTCAAGAGATTAAGAGTCTATCACAGAACTTGCAGAACGGCTAATCTTGCTCCGGTGTAACTTTCCACAGCTAAATGTTATTTCCTTTGAATTCTGAGTGTCCTTGTTCATTACCATTTGTCTGGATGCTTTTTTGTCTAAATCAATGTATAAAAGAGATGGTTTTCAGCATTAGGTCAAAGAGGACTCCCACAGACACTTGGGCTCTGTGTGACTCTCTCTCTCACAATAAAGTTCGTTCAGTTTCTACCTCCGTTTTAGTAATAGTCTTTGTTGGAAAATTTCTAACAGGCAGGTACTATCCCAACCTTTTAGACAGAAGCATTTAGACAGAAACATTTAGAAGGTACATGGATAGGACAGGTTTAGCCAAACGCAGGCAGTTGGAACTAGTGGATGGGACACGTTGGTTATTGAGGGCAAGTTGGGCCGAAGGGCCTGTATCCGTGCTGTATGACTCTATGACTCTGATAATAGATACACCTGTCCTGAGTTCACTGAATATACAAAAAGTCAGAAGTTTCATTTTACTGCAAGGAGTAAATATTTTATGTTACATGTTCAAATATAAAACCCCCTCCCCAGGTACTTTCCCCTCTAATCGCAGCAGATGCAACACCTATCCCTTTATCTCCCCCCTCGACTCCATCCAAGGACCCAAACCGTCTTTCCAAGTGAGGCAGAGGTTCACTTGCACCTCCTCAAACCTCATCTACTGTATCCCCTGTTCCAGGTGTCAACTTCTCTACATCGGCAAGACCAGGCGCAGGCTCGGCGATCGTTTCATCGTTTTCTTCCGTCTTAACCTACCTGATCTCCCGGTGGCTCAGCACTTCAACTCACCCTCCCGTTCCCAATCTGACCTTTCTGTCCTGGGCCTCCTCCATTGTCAGTGAGGCCCAGCGCAAATTGGAGGAACAGCACCTCATATTGCACTTGGGTAGTTTGCACCCCAGTGGTACGAACATTGACTTCTCTAACTTCAGATAGCCCTTGCTTTCTCTCTCTCCATCCCCTCCCCCATTCCCAGTTGTCCCACCAGTCTTACTGTCTCCGACTACATTCTATCTTTGTCCCGCCCCCTCCCCTGACATCAGTCTGAAGAAGGGTCTCCGCCTGAAACGTTGCCCCATTCCTTCTCTCCAGAGATGCTGCCAGTCCCGCTGAGTTAAGGGTCTGTCTCACGAGCATGCGACTCCATGCGGCAAGCGTGACCTAACATGGTTGCTTGAGCCGTACGGCCTCGCGGGGCCGGTCCCACTTCGATCGCCGGAGCCGTATGGAGTTGTGCGAAGCTGGTCCCGACATCGCGTGGGGCTCCGAAAAACTGACCATGTTTAAAAATTCCGCGCGGCAACGGCCTGCCGGCCCGCAGCCGCCTCGACGCCGTGTCACTCACTCGACCTCCGCGCGGCTCCCGCTTCTGGTTAGGTCGCGCTTGCCGCATGCAGGCGCATGCTGGTGGGACCGGCCCTTTAGGTCGCACTTGCCGCATGCAGGTCGCATGCTCGTGGGACAGGCCCTTTACTCTTGTGTCTACCTTCGATTTAAGCCGGCATCTGCAGTTCTTTCTTACACACAAAAGCAAGCACATGACATTACTTTTGAAACTCAGCGGGTGAGGCAGCATCTATCCCCATCTATCCAGCATTCGCAGTTCTTTCTTAAACATTACTTTTGAAGATCAGTCACAATTTTCACGTGGCGAAATGTGGCAACAATTTGTACCCTGAAAGAACTCTAAAAAAAAACAGACTTTTAGTTTCCAGATTGGAGTGGGATAAAATAAACATTCACCTTTGAATGCTGTTGTGGAATCATCTGCAAACACGACAACAAACAAGGTTTCAGTTTATCTTGTGAGCAGCACCTTGAGTTATACGTGGCAATATCAGACTTGTTTCTCGAACATACGACATACAACCGCATGGCATGGCAGCAGGCTCTCGGCTCCACAAGGACTATGCTGAACACAGGGCGCAGGAAGGAACCGCAGATGCTGGTTTATACCAAAAATAGACACAAAATGCTGGAGCAACTCAGCGGGTCAGGCAGCATCTCTGGAGAAAAGGAATGGGTGATGTTTCAGGTCGAGACCCTTCTTCAGACTGAGGGTCTGAGGGAAGAGAAACGAGAGATATAGACGGTGGTGTAGAGAGATATATATATATACTGGTACATTGATATGATAGGTTTCGAGGGATGTGGGACAAACACAGGCAGGTGGGACTAGCGTAGATGGGACATGTTGGTCGGCGTGGGCAGGTTGGGCTGAAGGGCCTGTTTCCACGCTGTATCACTCTTTGACCATGACATCCTTCAGTATTACTATGGATGAGTCCAGGCCACCATGAATTCCTTCCTGGAATTCTCTGTAACTCTAATTATAGGTCCACCTGTCCTGATTGTTCATGGAATATACCACAAGACAGAAGTTACAAATTAACATTTGTTCTATATCTCTCTTCATCACCATCATTATCTCTCATTTCTCAGTCTGAAGAAGGGTCTCGTCCCAAAACGTCACCCATTCCTCTCCTGAGATGCTGCCTGTCCCGCTGAATTACTCCAGCATTTTGTGTCTATCTTCGGTTTAAACCAGCATCTGCAGTTCCTTCCTACACTCCCCGTGACCTGCGTGGGTTTTCCCCAGGTGCTCCAGGTTCCTCCCACACTCCAAACACAAACAAGTTTGTAGGGCTAGCGGAATCAAGAGATATGGGGAGAAGGCAGGCACGAGGTACTGATTGTGGACAATCAACCATGATCACAATGAATGTCGGTGATGGCTCGAAGGGCCGAATGGCCTCCTCCTGCACCTTTTTTCTATGTTTCTACGTTAATTTGCTTCTGTGAATTGTAAGTTGTACCTTGTGTGTAGGATAGAACTAGTATACGGGGACATCGCTGGTCGGTGTGGACTCAAAGGGCCTATTTCCACACAGTATCTGTAAAGTCTAAAGTCCACATCCTCTGACTCCAGGCACACATGCCCTCCTTTATCCTTGACTGATCCTACCTTCTCCGCCTTTACCCAATCTTTCATGGCTAATAGAAAAGATCTTCACCTTCCCTTTAATCTTCTTTCACCTTTTCATCCACCCTGTAGGCCCAGGTTTTGACATGTTCTTCTACTGTCTCCAAAGTTGCAGCCATAGATACAGCGTGGAAACAGGCCCTTCGGCCCTACTTGCCCACACTGGCCAACCATGTTCCATCTACACCAGTCCCACCTGCCTGCGTTTGGCCAATATCCCACTAAACCTGTCCTGCCCATTTACTTGTCTAAATCTTTCTTAAATGTTGTGACAGTCCCTGCCTCAACTACATCCTCTGGCAGCTTCTTCCTTACACCCACCACCATTTGTGTGGAAAGAAAAAGTTACCCCATGTTCCAATTAAATCTTTCCCCCCTCATCTTAAAACAATGTCCTCTGATTCTTAATTCCCCTACTCTGAGCAAGAGACTCTGTGCGTCTACCCGATCTCATGATTTTGAATAGTGAAAGGCCTGGATAGAGAGGATATGGAGAGGATGTTTCCACTAGTGGGAAAATCTAGGACCAGAGGCCATAGCCTCAGAATAAAAGGACGTACCTTTGGGGTGGTAGACAAAAATGCTGGAGAAACTCAGCGGGTGAGGCAGCATCAATGGAGCAAAGGGATAGGCGATGTTTTGGGTCGAGACCCTTCTTCTACCTTTAGGGAGGAGATGAGGAGGAATTTCTTTCGTCAGAGGGTAGTGAATCTGTGGAATTAATTGCCACAGAAGGCTGTGAAGGCCAAGTCAATTGATATTTTTAAGGCAGAGATAGATAGATTACTGATCGGTACGGGTGTCAGGGGTTATGGGGAGCAGGCAGAAGAATGGGGTTGAGAGGCCATGATTGAATGGTGGAGTAGGCTTGATGGGCCGAATGGCCTAATTCTGCTCCTAGAACCCATGAACATGAGCTAATTCACCTACATTACTCCCTTGTCTCTCTACCCCCACTATAGAGCAACCTCCATCCCCTGATTTCCCCTCCATTTCTCGAGGAGATTGCTATAACGAAAAACTCCAGGGAACCCGTGCTGCTTCTGGCATTACCTGACGGTATTTCAGAGGGATAGAGCAGAGACGTAGGCTGGCATTCCTGATCTCACGCAACTATCCTGAGAATTCTCACCCACTGCATTCCGCCAATCAGCAGAGCGATCTGCAAGCAGCACTGGCTGGCGCAAACAAAAGGGCAACGGCTTCACAATGGCCGACGACAGACACAAAATGCTGGGGTAACTCAGCGGGACAGGCGGCATCTCTGGAGAGAAAGGATGGGTGACGCTTCTGGTTGAGACCCTACATCAGACTGGGGGTCAAGGGAGAGGGAAATGAGAGATAGAAGGTCATAAGGAATAGGAGCAGAATTAGGCCATTCGGCCCATCAAGTCTACTCCGCCATCAAGTCTACTATCATGGCTCATCGATCTCTCCCTCTGTAGATTGGTTACACTACTTACTAGCAATGTAGTGCTGATATAGTGCTGGTGTAGGGCTTTTAAAGATTGGGGATATGGGTAGAAGGCAGGAAAGGGGTACTGATTGGGGATGATCAGACATGATCACATTGAATGGCTCGAAGGGCCAAATTGCCTACCCCTGCACCTATTGTCTATTTTCTATATAAGTCTCCACAGGTTCTCCTTGTAGCTGATTGAGCAAACAATTTAGCGTGTTCCAGTACAGAGTTAGTGCGAAGGTCACATAGCTGTCTGAATTTGGTGATCAGAACTTCTGGATCATCTAAAGTTTCAGCAGATACCACGATCTTATTGTTGTGATCCAGAACTGCGGGAGCAAGGTCGAAGCGCTCTGCTCGTTTGATAGCTTCTGGGCCAGCGATGTTGAGAAGTAATGTAACCAATCTACACCCTCCTAACCCCATTCTCCTGCCTTCTCCCCGTAACCTCTGACACCCGTACTAATCACAAATCTATCTATCTCTGCCTTAAAAATATCCACTGACTTGGCCTCCACAGCCGTCTGTGGCAAAGAATTCCACAGATTCATCATCCTCTGACTAAAGACATTTCTACTCATCTCCTTCCTAAAAGAACATCCTTTAATTCTGAGGCTGTGACCTCTAGTTCTAGACTCTCCCAGAACAAGGGGTCACAGTTTCAGGATAAGGGGGAAATCTTTTAGGACCGAGATAAGAAAAACATTTTTCACACAGAGAGTGGTGAATCTCTGGAATTCTCTGCCACAGAATGTAGTTGAGGCCAGTTCATTGGCTATATTTAAGAGGGAGTTAGATGTGGCCCTTGTGGCTAAAGGGTTCAAGGGGTATGGAGAGAAGGCAGGTACAGGATACTGAGTTGGATGATCAGCCATGATCATATTGAATGGCGGTGCAGGCTTGAAGGGCCGAATGGCCTACTCCTGCACTTATTTGCTATGTTTCTATGTAATGGAAACATCCTCTCCACATCTACTATATCCAAGCCCTTCAACTTTTGGAAGGGTAAGGTGTGAAAATGAAAGATCAAAGGGGACGAAGTTCAAGAAAAACGTAGAATAGATCATTGTTAGCTCGGGGAAGTTGGCGACGAGGCATGCAAAGTTAAATTTAATCAGGAGGACAGTCAATCTAGTCAGAGAGGGGGAGATATGGGTGAGGGATGGAGAGAGAGAGAGCGAAAGCAAGTGAAGTCAATGTCCAAGAAGGAACTGCAGATGCTGGAAAATCGAAGGTAGACAAAATTGCTGGAGAAACTCAGCGGGTGAGGCAGCATCTACGGAGTGAAGGAAATAGACAACGTTTCGGGCCGAAACCCTTCTTCAGACTCAAGAAGTCAATGTTCATCTTGAGCTGGGGTGTAAGCCGCTCAAGCAAAATATGAGGTGCTGTTCCTCCAATTTGCATTGGGCCTCACTCTGACAACAGAGGAGGCCCAGGACAGAAAGGTCAGAAAGGTGGAATGGGAGGGGGAGTTAAAGTGCTCACAATGCTGACACTCCCTTATTTGCTGGAATATCATTTGAGTTTCCCCATAGAGTCATAGAGTGATACAGTGTGGAAACCGGCCCATCGGCCCAACTTGCCCACACCGCCCAACGTGTCCCACCTGCCCGTGTTTGAACCATATCCCTCCAAACCTGTCCTATCCATGTACCTGTCTAAATGTTTCTTAAATGATGTGATAATCCATGCCTCAACTACCTCCTCTGACAGCTTGTTCTATACACCCACCACCCTTTGTGTAAAAAAGTTACCCCTCAGATTCCTATATCTTTCCCCCTTCACCTTAAACCTATGTCCTCTGGTCCTCGATTCACCTGCTCTGGGCAAGAGACTCTGTGCGTCTACCCATTCTATTCCACTCGTGATTTTACACATTAAGAATAAGGATTACAAACTAAGTATCATGCCTGTATTGGCGACTGGCTATTTGGCGACTGGGACTACGTATTTTCAAAAAGGGAAGAATTTTAGAAATAAAACGAGTGCATAAAATGCAGAGTTTTAAAACAGATTGACACCGTTTGGCCTTTGGCCCACCGAGTCTGCACAGATAATTGTAAATTGTCCCCAGTGTGTGGAGGGTTGTGTCAATGTGCGGAGATCGCTGGTCGCCGCGGACTCGGTGGAACGAAGGGCCTGTTTCCCCGCTGTATCTCTGAACTAAACTAAGACCAGAGTTCTCCTCGTACACTAGCACCATCCTACACACTGGGGACAATTTAACATTTTTTACGTCTCCGGTTCGATCTTGACTACAGGTGCTGTCTGTACGGAGTTGGTGCGCTCTCCCTGTGGGTTTTCTCCAGGTGCCCCGGTTTCCTCCCACACTCCAAAGACGTACAGATTTGTAGGTAAAATTAGCTTCGGTAAAAATTGTAAATTGTTCCTAGTGTGTAGGACAGTGCGAGTGCACGTGGATCGCTGGTCGACTTGGACTCAGTTGGCCGAAGGGTCCATATCCTCGCTGCAAAAGTCTAAAGACTAGATCTGTATTCCACAGCGTTGTTGCCACTCTGCAATGAAAGGCTGCTGGGCTACTGCGACATCTTGCAAGTCTTGTTAAATCTTGGTAACCAGGGCCAAAGTGGCACAAGTCCAATTTTGCATGGCACCAACCCAGCTGGCACTGAGGATGCCTTGCAGAAGGCTTAGGTTCTACTACAACTTGGAGGTCAAATAACCTACAAACCTGCACGTCTTTGGGAAGTTGAAGGAAACCGGAATGCCCAGAGGCAACCCACACGGTCACCGGGAGAACGTGCAAACTCCACACAGACAGCACCTGAGGTAAGGATCGAACCTGTGTCTCTGGCACTGTGAGGCAGAAGCTCAACCGGCTAGGCCACTGTGCTGCCATATTTTAAATTCCATTCCCTCTCTCCAGAGATGCGGCCTGTCACGCTGAGTTACTCCAGCATTTTGTGTCTGCCTTCGATTTAAACCAGCATCTGCAGTTCCTTCCTACATATTTTCTATAAATATGTTTTAAAGACCAGAGTAGGGAAATCGAGAACCAGAGGACATAGGTTTAAGGTGAGGAGGGGGGGGGGGGGGGGAGAGATTTGATGGGAACCTGAGGGGTAACTATGTTTTTCCACACAAAGAATGGTGATTTTATCGAACAAGCTGCTGGAGGAGGTAGTTGTGGAAGGTATTATCACCATGCTTAAGCAACATTTAAACAGGTTTAGAAGGATACGAGCCAAATGCAGGTAGGAAGGACTAGTGTAGATGGGACATGTTGGCCGGTGTGGGCAAGTTGGGCTGAAGGGCCTGTTTCCACACTGTATCTATGACTAATGGACAAAATAGTGGTGCGCTTCCTAAGAAACAAAAAATTCAAGGAGAACTAGATTTAGCTCTTAGGGCTGAAGCAATCAAGGGATATAGGGGAGAAGGCAGGAACGGGGTACTGATTTTACATGATCAGCCATGATAATATTGAATGGCGGTGCTGGCTCAAAGGGCCGAATGGCCTACTCCTGCACCTATTTTCCTATGCTTCTAAAAGAAAAGTTCTATCCAGTTGTTTTATCGATAGAACGTATGATGGAAGTCACCTCCGCCATGCAAGATAACAAGATACAAACAAGTTCCCACACTGACATTTGTTATCTAAGATTTTTGCCAATTAATCGTGTGGCGCCGTCTTAAATGATTTCGCTGCCTTCTTCCATCTGAGGCAACAAACCTGACCTGCAAAGTAGATTCAATGACTCATCAAAGCACAACGCCAGCAGTTCCTCGACTGAAGAAATAAAATGCTGTGAGAGAGGTTCAGACAGCATCAGTGGAGGGGATGGGCGGTTCAGTTTCACTTTAGTTTATTGTCACGTGTACCGAGGTACAGTGAAAAGCTTTCGTTGCCTGCTATCCAGTCAGCGGAAAGACAACGCATGATTACAATCGAGCCATTTACAATGTACAGATGAAGTAAGAAGTGTTGTTGTAGGAATTGAGATTTAAGTGTGCAGCGATTGTAATGTGCTTGTAGGTTAATTCCCGGGATGGCGGGACTGTCATATGCTGAGAGAATGGAGCAGCTGGGCTTGTACACTCTGGAGTTTAGAAGGATGAGAGGAAATATCATTGAAACATATAAGATTGTTAAGGGCTTGGACACGCTAGAGGCAGGAAACATGTTCCCGATGTTGGGGGAGTCCAGAACCAGGGGCCACAGTTTAAGAATAAGGAGTAAGCCATTTAGAACGGAGACGAGGAAACACTTTTTCTCACAGAGTTGTGAGTCTGTGGAATTCTCTGCCTCAGAGTGCGGTGGAGGCAGGTTCACTGGATGCTTTCAAGAGAGAGCTAGATAGGGCTTTAAAACAGCAGAGTCAGGGGATATGGGGAGAAGGCAGTAACGGGGCACTGATTGGGGATGATCAGCCATGACCACATTGAATGCGAAGTCCGAGAGTCACCAAAGAGGTTTTCATGCCTAGCATTTGTCACTTACTCCACCCATCTGCCAAACACCCACCACTCCCCCCCCGCCCAGTCTTCAGGTTCTGAAGAAGGGTCTCGACCCAAAACGTCACCAATTCCTTCTCTCCAGAGATGCTGCCTGTCCCACTGAGTTACTCCAGCATTTTGTGTCTATCTTTGCTTTAAAGCAGCATCCGCAGTTCCTTCATAAATTGCTGTACACTTGTACTGTATTTGAGATGTTTACCTAATAAGTATCTAAGAGCTTATGTCTAGCGATACTTGTACTGAACTGTGTACAAAAAATAATTTCACTGAACATGTGACAAATAAAGTCCCATACCATAACTCAGCGGGTCAGGCAGCATCTCTGGAGAAAAAGGATGGGTGACGGTCAGAATCCTTCTTCAGACTGAAAGTAGAAAGGAGGGAACTGGAGGTAGGAAAAGCCCAGAACTATAATCCAGTGACAGCCTTGTAGACAGGAATAGTATCAGAAGAAATGCGTAAAGCCATAGTCTTTCCCCAGGGAATAAACGTTTGTTTAATTGCTTTTTTGCTATTGAAGATTTCACCCACACTCAACTGATGTAAACGTGTCTAATCCTTTCTCCCACAGTGTGGGAGAACACTCACGTTCATGTAAATACATTCCATACAGAAATGAATCACACTCTGTCAGCCTGGGCAAAGGAGCTGTATAAATAAGCAATGCCGTTGCACTAGCCATGATATATGCAAAAAACAAATATTCTCAGCAAAACGAGTCTCAGACGCAGATACCCACCGAGTCCTCGCCAACAAGCGATCACCTCACACTGGTGGCACGGTGGCACAGTGGTAGAGTTGCTGCCTCACAGCGTCAGAGACCCGGGTTCGATCCCGACTATGGATGCTGTCTGTACGGAGCTTGTACGTTCTCCCCGTGACCTGCGTGGGTTTTCTCCAGATGATTTGCATTCCTCCCACACTCCAAAGGCGTACAGGTTTGTAGGTTAATGGGCTTCGGTAACATTTGTAAATTGTCCCTGGTGTGTAGGATAGTGCTAGTTTGGAGATACAGCATGGAAACAGGCCCTACAAAACGCTGAGTACACGGCGACCAGCAATCCTTGCACACTAACACTATTCTACACACACTAGGGACAGTTTTACCACGCTAATTAATCGATCAACCCGTACATCTTTGGAGTGTGGGAGGAAACCAGAGCTCCCAGAGAAAACCCACGCAGGTCACGTACAGACTCCGTACAGACAGCACCCATAGTCAGGATTGAACCGGGGTCTCTGGTGCTGTAAGGCAGCAACTCTACCGCTGCGCCACCGTGAGGTGATCGCTTGTTGGCGAGGACTCGGTGGGTGGAAGGGTTTGTTTCCGCGCTGTATCTCTGAACTAAACTAAAGACATGACTAATGAGTAAGACTAGTAACACCCGACCCACTGAATGCTGCCCAGAGCCTTCACGTTCAACGAGAAATGTGTAATCTAACTCACAACCCGCGTAACCATGAAAATGCCAAACTACTGTTTCCTCCCACACACTACTCTACAAATAGCTTCTGCTGTTCAGTTAACTTTGAAAAAAATCCAAGTAAAAACGCTTTAGACTTCCAACTCGGAATTCAAGACATTAAGCATTTAATCCACTTTGGCTGAGAGAGGTGTCGTAGGCTCTGATTATGAATTTCTGAAGGATTTTGACATTTCTTATTAAGAACTATAGGACACGGGGGAGGGTGGGGGGATTAGGCCATTCGGCCCATCTAGTCTGCTCTGCCATTCGATCATGGCTGATCTATTCTAAGATCTCAACCCCATTCTCTGGTAATTGAGTTTAATTTATTGTCCCGTGTACCGAGGTACGGTGAAAAGATGAGGGGGGGGGGGGGGGGGGAAAGTTTTAATAGGAACCAGTGGGGCAACTTTTTGGGTGTATGGAACGAGTTGCCAGATGAGGGAGTTGAGGCAGGTACTATTTAAGAAGCATTTAGACAGGTATATGGATGTCGAAGGACATGATAGGTGAAGAGCAAGGCTGTTAGGAGAGGGTATCTAGAAGAGAGATGTGTGGGAAGGAACTGCAGATGCTGGTTTACACCAAAGATAGACACTAAAAGCTGGAGTAACTCAGCGGGTCAGGCAGCATCTCTGGAGAAAAGGAATAGGTGACGTTTCGGGTCGAGACCCTTCTTCAGACTATAGAACAGTATAGCACAAGGTCTTTTGGTCCCCAATGTCTATGCTGAACATGATGCCAAGACCATCACTTATCTACCTGCACATGACCCATATCCCTCCATAGCCATGTACCTATGGAAAAAGTATTTCAAATGCCACTAACTTGGTGCTTCTTAAACTGGTGAATGGTTCACACCAAGGGCGAATGAAATTATTTTGGGGTGAATGAAACTAGAGGGGTGAATGACGGTCCATGGTTTATTGAGCTAGTTTACCAAGAAAAAAACTGCAGTAATCAAAGCCCGAAAGGGTAGGGTGGGGCTGAAGCCCAGTGTTTAGACGTTGGAATGTTTTTTTTTAAATCATTCTAATAGAATGATTTTCCAACTCCAACTTGTCGCTTTACCTCCCCCCTTGACTCCATTCAAGGAGCCAAGTAGTCCTTCCAGGTGCGACAGAGGTTCACCTGCACCTCCCCAACCTTATCTATTGCATCCGCTGCTCTAGGTGTCAGCTGCTCTACATCGGTGAGACCAAGCGTAGGCTTGGCGATCGCTTCGCCCAACACCTCCGCTCGGTTCACAATAACCAACCTGATCTCCCGGTGGCTTAGCACTTCAACTCCCCCTCCCATCCCGAATCCGATCTTTCTGTCCTGGGCCTCCTCCATGGCCAGAGTGAGTCCCACCGTAAATTGGAGGAGCAGCACCTCATATTTCACTTGGGTAGTTTTCACCCCAGCGGTATGAACATTGATCTCCAATTTCAGGTAGTCCCTGCTTTCTCCCTCCTTCCCCTCCCCAGCTCTCCCACATCCCACTGTCTGCGCCTCTTCCTTTCTTCTTCCCACCCCCCCCGCACTCCCACATCAGTCTGAAGAAGGGTCTCGACCTGAAACGTCACCTATTTCCTTCACTCCATAGATGCTGCCTCACCCGCTGAGTTTCTCCAGCATTCTTGTCTACCTTCCTACTCCAGTGGTAATTAAATTTCTTTTTTTTACTCCTGGTTTTCTTTACATATTTTTAGGATGTTCAAAAAGTTGAATAAAATAAACACTTGAATTAATTTATGTTTTTGGCTCATGTGACAATATAAATTATTATATATAAAATTATACACAAGGGAGAATAAGACGGAAATTATCAAAAAACATTAGAAATTTTAGTTGGGTGTGAATGAAATTTAGTGATACTTGCCTTTCAGGGGGTGAATGACACCGAAATAGTTTAAGAACCACTGCACTAACGTATCTGCTTTAACCACCGCCCTGAGCAGTGAGCTCAAGGCACTCACGGCCCTCTGTGTAAAAAACTATGTTCCTCTCACCTTAAACCTATGCCTTCTCTCTCTCGTATTAGATTTTAAATACCTACGCTATCTATCGATACCTCTCGTAATTTGACGTTGACATGTTGAACCCCTCCAGCAGTTTGTCAATTGAACAATGCTGCGTGCCTTCTCATAGCTGGGATTAATTAGCCGCTCGTTAGTGGTCACGGTGGCGCAGCGGTAGAGTTGCTGCCTTACAGCGAATGCAGCGCCAGAGACCCCGGTTCGATCCCGACCTCGGGTGCTGTCTGTACGGAGTTTGTACGTTCTCCCCGTGACCTGCGTGGATTTTCTTTGGTTTCCTCCCACACTCCAAAGACATACAGGTTTGTAGGTTAATTGGCTTGGTAAATGTAACAATTGTCCCTAGTGGGTGTAGGATAGTGTTAATGTACAGGGATCGCTGGTCGGCGCGGACCCGGTGGGCCGAAGGGCCAGTTTCCGCACTGTATCTCTAAACTAAACTAATTAGCTTTGGCACATCCTAAAGTCATAAAAGGCAAGACTTTTGTGACCTTTAGATGAAACCAGAATTTAAATAAAATTCCTCATCAGATTTGCAAGTGCATTACTATTACCATGAACCATTACCACGAGATTCCGCCTCAGTCAACAGTAATTCTCGATTGGTACGGGTGTCAGGGGTTATGTGGAAAAGGCAGGAGGAAGAGATAGATCAGCCATGATTGAATGGTAGAAGAGACATGATGGGCCGAATGGCCTAATTCTGTTCCCAGATCTTATGAGCACCAATACACACCATTGGCATAATGGAAAGGCCAAGGGATAGCAAAGCTTTCATTTTCCTCTCCTACTGAGAGAATACCAGCTACAGAGTAAGAAAAAGTCAACACAAAATGCAGGAGTAACTCAGCGGGACAGGCTGCAACTCTGGAGAGAAGGAATAGGCAACGTTTCAGGTCGAGACCCTTCTTAGTGGAAAAAGTCATTGTACTCAGATAGTTCAATCGTGTAGGATAGAAATATCATACATCTAGCGTCATAGAGGGATACGGTGTGGAAACAGGCCCTTTGGCCCAACATGCCCACACCGGCCAACCTGCCCCATCTACACTAATCGCACCTGCCTGCGTTTGACCCTTATCCCTCCAAGCTTGTCCTATCCATGGGTACGAAGGGTGGAGCTGGTGGGGGCCCATCGAGAAAGGGCGGCAGCAGGCCCAGTTCACCAGTTCAAGCAGAATATAAGACTGCCCGGTGAACTTTTGTAACTTTGTCAGCACCAGAGACTTGGAGACTCTTTGCATACCGCCTGGAGCGAGGTCTCTTGTCTGCTTTAACTGGATTGTACGCGGGGCAAAGCATTTCACTAATGTGACAATAACGTATAATCCAATCATTCATTTCGGAGCCTTGTAGAAAACACAACAGGGCCTGTGCTTCGAAAGCTACTTCAGAAGATTTAGGAGGATGTTGGCAGGACACGAGGGCCTGAGCAACAGGGAGAGGTTGAGCAGGCTAGAACTATATTCCTTGGAGCGCAGGAGGATGTGGGGTGATCTTATAGAGGTGGAGAGATCGTGAGAGGAATCGGTCGAGTAGACGCACAGAGTCTCTAGCCCAGAGTTCAGGAATCGAGAACCAGATGGTATACGTTTAAGGTGGAGGGGGAATGATTTTATAGAAATCTGAGGTAGACAAAAAAGCTGGAGAAACTCAGCGGGTGAGTCAGCATCTATGGACTCTGAAGGATCTCGACCCAAAACGTCGCCTATTCCTTCGCTCCATAGATGCTGCCTCACCCGCTGAGTTTCTCCAGCTTTTTTGCCTACCTTCGATTTTTCCAGCATCTGCAGTTCTTTCTTAAACATAGAAATCTGAGAGGTAACTTTTTCCACACAAACGTCGATGGGGTGTATGGAACGAGCGGCCGGTGGAGGTAGTTGAGGCAGGTGCTATCGCAATGTCTAAGAAGCAGTTGGACACTGGACTGGAGGGATATATGGGCCAAACACAGGCAGGTGGGACTAGTGTAGATGGGACATGTCAGCCGGTGTGGGCAGGTTGGGCCGAAGAGCCTGGTTCCACGCTACATCACTGTCTGACTGGGGATGATCAGTCATAATCACATCGAATGGAGGTGCTGGCTCGAAGGGCCGAATGGCCTACTCCTGCACCTATTGCCTATTGACTCTGTGACATCCTTCAGTATTACTACTGGTGACTTCAGGACACAATTAGAAACATAGAAACATAGAAATTAGGTGCAGGAGTAGGCCATTCAGCCCTTCGAGCCTGCACCGCCATTCAATATGATCATGGCTGATCATCCAACTCAGTATCCTGTACCTGCCTTCTCTCCATACCCCCTGATCCCTTTAGCCACAAGGGCTACATCTAACTCCCTCTTAAATATAGCCAATGAACTGGCCTCAACTACCTTCTGTGGCAGATAATTCCAGAGATTCACTATTCTCTGTGTGAATTAATTCCTTCCTGGCTAGTCTAAAATCACCACAAAATTTGTTTAATCGGTTTCTCTCGTACAGAAACACAAATGGAAATGCCAGTGAGTAAACGTTAAAAGGGTTGGAACTAGTCATTCAGCCCAGTTTCTGTCACCAAGCTAGCTAGTTTGGAAATTGGCCAGTTATATATTTTGGCTGCCATTCAGATATGTGAAAATTCTTTGGCTCCACGTTCTCAGCCAAACAATCTAATCAGTTCTTTGGATATGGGTTATTTTTGTTAAACAAATGTAGTTTTCTAGACACTGCTGTTAAAGCAGTTGCCATTTTTATCAGGCAGACATGAATGGCCGAGGCAGAGATTCCATTTAAGCTTTGCAACCGTAACTACCTTTGCAACTTTGTAAGACATTATAAACTTCAATTCAGTTCAGTTCAATTCAGTTGACTGTCACGTGTAGCAAGGTGCAGTCAAAAGCTTTTGTTGCCTGCAAACTTTACGTGTAGGAAGGAACTGCAGATGTCGGTTCACACCAAAGATAGACACAAAGTGCTGGAGTAACTCGGCAGGTCAGGCAGCATCTCTGGAGAAAGGAATAGGTCACTGTTCGGGTCAGAGGGTGATGAATCTGTGGAATTCATTGCCACAGAAGGCTGTGGAGGCCAAGTCAGTGGACATTTTTAAGGCAGAGATAAATAGATTATTGATTCATACGGGCTTCAGAGGTCAGGGGGAAAAGGCAGGAGAATTGGGGTTAGGATCAGCCATGATTGAATGGCAGAGTAGAAATAATGGGCTGAATGGCCTAATTCTACTCTTATCCCTTATGACCTTATTAAGTCATCAGAACCATCACCATTCCTTCTCTCCAAAAATGCTGCCTGTCCTGTTGAGTTACTCCAGCACTTTGTGTTTTTTTAGATTTAAACCAGCATCTGCAATTCCTTTCTAAAAATAACTGGTTGGAAAATCAAAGTGGATTAGTAATCTGCAGGTTTCACTGTAGATATCATTAAAAAAAAATAGAACACATAAACATAGAAAAATAGGTGCAAGAGTAGGCCATTTGACCCTTCGAGTCAGCACAACCATTCAATATGATCATGGCTGATCATCTAAAATCTGTACCCCGTTCCTGCTTTTTACCCATATCCCTTGATTCCTTTAGCTCCCAGGGCTAAATAACTCTCTCTTCAAAACATCCAGTGAATTGGCCTCCACTGCCTTCTGTGGCAGAGAATTCCACAGATTCACAACTCTCTGGGTGAAAAAATGTTTCCTCAACTCAGTCCTAAATGGCCTACCCCTTATTCTTAAACTGTGACCCCTGGTTCTGGACTCCCCCAACATCGGGAACATTTTTCCTGCATCTAGTCTGCCCATTCCTTTAAGAATTTTATATGTTTCTATAAGATCCCCTCTGATCCTTCTAAATTCCTGTGAATGCAAGCCCAGTCGACCCATTCTTTCATCATATGTCAGTCCCACCATCCCGGGAATTAACTTGGTGAACCTACGCTGCACTCCCTCAACAGCAATAATGTCCTTCCTCAAATTAGGAGACCAAAATTGCACACAATACTCCAGGTGCAGTCTCACCAGGCCCCTGTATAACTTCAGTAGGACCTCCTTACTCCTAAACTCAAATCCTCTCGCAATGAAAGCCAACATGCCATTTGCTTTCTTCACTGCCTGCTGTACCTGCATGCTTACTTTCAGTGACTGATGTACAAGCACACCCAGGTCTCGTTGCACCTCCCCTTCTCCTAATCTGACACCATTCCGATAATAATCTGCCTTCCTGCTCTTGCAACCAGAGTGGATAACCTCACATTTATCCATGTTATACTGCATCTGCCATGCTTCTGCCCACTCACCCAACCTACCCAAGTCACCCTGCAGCCTCATAGCATCCTCCTTGCAGTTCACACTGCCAACCAGCTTTGTGTCATCCACAAACTTGGAGATGTCACGTTTAAATCACTAATATATATTGTAAATAACTGGGGACCCAGCACCGATCCTTGCGGCATCCCACTAGTCACTGATCCCAGCAAAGACAGTCAAGTGTGTTTTATTGTTATATTTACCAAAACAAAATAATGAAATTCTTACTTGCAGCAGCACAAAAGGCACCATAGAAAGCATTTTATCGGGATGCAACACAGCACGGTTTGGGAACAGCTCCATCCAAGACCGCAAGAAATTGCAGTGAATTGTGGACGCAGCCCAGACCATCACACAAACCAACCTCCCTTCCATTGACTCCATCTGCACCTCACGCTGCCTCGGCAAGGCCAGCAGCATCATCAAGGACGAGTGGCACCCTGGCCACTCGCTCTTCCCCCCTCTTCCATCAGGCAAAACGTATAGAAGTGTGAAAACGCACACCTCCAGATTCAGGGACAGTTTCTTCCCAGCTGTTATCAGGCAACGGAATCATCCTACCACAACCAGAGAGCAGTCCTGAACTACTATCTACCTCATTGGTGACCATCGGCTATCCTTGATCGGACTGTGCTGAGTTTACCTTGCACTAAACGTTATCCCCTTATCATGTATCTTCTGTACATTCTAAATGGTGTTTTATCATTAATGTTTTATTATTATTAATGTTTAGTGTTTTCTGAGTCATTCGTAACTGTCACTGTATGTCATGTTGTTACTTGTGGGCGGAGCACCTAGGCAAATTCCTTGTATGTGAATACTTGGCCAATAAACTTACTTACTTATTTATTGTAATCATGTATTGTCTCTCCACTGACTGGTTAGCACGCAAAAAAAGCTTTTCACTGTACCTCGGTACACGTGACAATAGACTAAACTGAACTAAACTGTAAACACTGTAGTCAATATAACATATTAAACAAACAAAATGTATATATTAAAATTATATAATATACATTTAATTTAATAAATTTAAATATTACATTAAAAATTAAGCAAAGCACTCGTTTCCTGTAACTACATTTACTTCCTGACACTGTAGCTGTGAAACTAAAAGCATGTTCTCTAATCTATAATGAGCAATGCCAGAGAAGAGCAAATCTCTGCGTGTACAAGGTTCACTGTACAGGACAGAATTTCTCCTTTCCAAATAAGCTAATTTTCAATCAGTTTCTCCATTTTTTTGATAGAAGCCTAAGACACCACAAATGATCAAGTAGATGCCACATCTGATTAATAAAGGCGATAACGAGAACTAAGGGGAACCCGGCGTGGGGGGGGGGGGGGGGGGGGGGGGCTAACGATAACTAAGGGGGAACCCAGCCCGGGGGCAGGGGGGGGGGGGGGGTTTGCGTCGAGAACAAAGGAGAACCCAGTGGGGGGGACGAGGAAGGAATGAGTACTTTGTGTAACTTAATCATCCCCTTTGTGATGACTCTTTTCTGTACTTTGTATGCAAAAACAAAGAACTTCATTGCGCCCAGCTGGGTACAAATGACAGTAATGTATCATCAGGGGGCGCTGACGATGGCAGGCTCGCCAACAGTCTGTCTGTCTTTTCGTCTTTTTTTTGTTATTGTTAGTGTGTTTTAAAAGTTTCTGTTAATGTTCTCTGGTTTGTTTTATGTGTGGGGTGGGGGAGGGGGTCGGGGGAAACTTTTTTTCAATCTCTTACCCTGCCGGAGATGCGACTGTTTTCCGGATCGTATCTCCGGACCCTCAGGTTCCCATTAAATCATTCCTCCCTCACCTTGAACCTGTGTCCTCTGGACCTCGATTCCCCTACTCTGGGCAAGAGACTCAATTCGTCCACCCAATCTATTCCTCTCATGATTTTGTACATCTCTGTAAGATCACCCCTCATCCTCCTGCGCTCCAAGGAATAGAGCCCCAGCCTCCTCAACCTCTCTCCATAGCTCAGACCCTCGAGTCCTGGTACATCTTCTCAGAACCCTTTCAAGCTGGACATCTTTCCCATAACATGGTGACTAAAACTGAACACCATAGTCTGAATGTGGTCTCACCAACGTCTTATATAATTGTAACATGACCTCCTAACATCTATACTCAACCTCTCAACTTCTATACTAGTGCTGGAGTGCTGGGGGGGACCTCATTGAAACGTACAGAATAGTGAAAGGCCTGGATAGAGTCGATGTGGAGAGGATGTTTCTATTAGTGGGAGTGTCTAGAACTAGAGATCATAGCCTCAGAATTAAAGGACTTTCTTTTAGGAAGATGAGGAGAAATGTCTTTAGTCAGAGGGTGATGAATCTGTTGAATTCTTTGCCACAGAAGGTTGTTGAGACCCAGTGGATATTTTTAAGGCAGAGATAGTTAGATTCTAGATTTGTACTGGTGTCAGAGGTTATGGGGAGAAGGCAGGAGAATGGGGTTAGGAGAGAGATCAGCCATGACTGAATGGCGTAGATTTGATGGGCCGAATGGCCAAATTCTACTCCTAGCCCTTATGACCTTATGAGTAACTCGGTGGGTTTGACTCAGTAGACTAACTTGTTTCTGAAGTAGCAAAGGACATTTTACTCTCAACTCATTCTCTATGGACTTTGAAAAGGTGATTAACTTAGCATTACATTATATATAGATATATTAATTCCATGAAATTAAATGTTGTTGCAGGGATAATGTAATGTAGATACAAAATTGGTTAAAGGACAGAAAATAGAAATGAGTAATTGTTCAGGCAATGGGTCAACAGAGAAGTTTCAAACACAAGTTAAACTAACAACAAGCGGAATCTCCTTGACATAGTCAAAATGCCCTCAGGCACTTCACATGAATGTAACCAAAACAAAATTGTGTTACGTGTTCAAATAAATACATCCGCGAGAGGCACACATGGTACATGAAAAGACAGAGTAGTGTAGATAAGCTGAGAAAGTTTAAAGAATGTACATCATAAAATTAGGTCAATAATATTGTGTCACAATGAATGAAAGATGTGGTGGGAGCTGGAAAGAGATTAATGGGCCTGTCCCATTTAGGCGACTCATTAGACGACTGCCAGGGACTCATTTGAATGGAATTCACCTACGACACCTGGCGTCAACCTACGACAGCAAACATTTTCGCCACTGTCGGAGAAAATTTTTCAGCATGTTGCCAGTGGTCGCCCAAAAAATCGCGTAAGTGCGACAGGCCCATTATGGTTAAAATATTCACAAAAATAGATAATGTAAGCTCATGAAAGTAAAAGAAGAGTTAAAACACAAATGCATTTTAGTCAGGAATAAGGAAAGATTTTGTATTGCTAAAAGGAACTGATGCGGCAATTCAATGTATTTGCAATTGGTACACAATGCTGGAAGTGAAAGGGCTGTGAACACCAGAGAATGAAAGAGTTCTAAAATCATCCATTCATTAAAAGTTAAGTAGAGCACTCATTTCCTGTAAACACATTTACTTCCTGATACCAGCTGTGAAACTAGAAGCGTGTTGTCGTAGACTTGATGGGCCGAACGGCCTAATTCTGCTCTTATGAAGTTATGAAGCGGTGACGCTTCGGGTTGGAACCCTTCATAGGATCATAAGATCATTAGTGACAGGAACTGGATTAGGCCATTCGGCCCATCACGTCTACTCCATCATTCAATCATGTCTGATCTATCTCTCCTTCCCCACCTCCTCCCCATAACCCCTGGCTCCCGTACTAATCAAGCAACTGTCAATCTCCGCCTTAAAAATACCCACTGACATCTGTGGTAATGAATTCCACAGATTCACCACCCCCTGACTAAAGAAATTCCTCCTCGTCTTCTTTCTAAAGCCTTTTAATCAGCGGCTATGAATGTCCTGTTTTGAGTCAATTTTATGCCTGCTTTTTCATACTTTAAAAATATCTGGATGTTTAACTACAACTTTGTTTCACTGCTTGCCTAATTTCATTTTTGTGATTGTCTTATATTTATAATTTATTTTTCCAATTATGCTTTTCTACGGCATGAGAGCCCTTTATTAAACAGGGCAGGGCAGAGCTGCACATTCAATGCCAAGTCTGACCATTCTTACCATCAGTTTAGTTTAATTTAGTTTGCTCGTAGGTACTCAGGGCTCTCGTGGACATTTTTCAACATGTTGAAAAATCTTCCACCGACGAGAGAGAGAGAGACACACACTCACACACACACACACACATCCGACTCTACCGCTGCGCCACCGTGCCGCCTTGTGACTTCTGTGAGGTCAGCTGTTTAAGAGGAGAACTGGGCTGAGAGTGTGGAAGGAACTGCAGATGCTGGTTTACATCGAAGATATAGACACAAAATGTTAAAGTAACTCAGTAGGACAGGCAGCTTCTCTGGATAGAAGGAATAGGCGACGTTTCGGGTCGAGACCCATCTTCAGATTTCAGAAGAAGGATCACGACCCAAAAGGTCACCCATTCCTTCACTCCAGAGATGCTGCCTGTCTCGTTGAGTTACTCCAACATTTTGTGTCTGTATGGACTGAGAGAGACCGTGCCTTGGTTGATGCTAATAATCAGTTTGTTTATTTTAAAATGAACCACTAATTGTATAATTGAATGCCTTGCTGAACCATTGCCGAGAGCATTGCGGGATTGTTCTGGAGTTGCATACAGACTATGAAGGGATGATTTCTACTTCCAAAGGGCATTCGTGAACCAGACATAATTTTTACAGCAGTTCAGTGGTTTTGTGGTTGTCATTACAGACCTTTTTATTAATTTCATACCATCAACCAGATTTAAATTTCACTGCTGCCATTGTGAGATCTGAATGTAATAACAAGGAACTGCAGATGCTGGCCCAGCAAAGAAAGACACAAAGTGCTGGAGTAACTCGGCGGGTCAGGCAGCATCTCTGGATAGAAGGAACGGATGACGTTTCGTGCCCAGGACAGAAAATGTGGGAATGGAAGGGGGAGTAAAGTCCTGTCCCACGGTACGAGTTCATTCCAAGAGTTATCCCGAGTTTGCCCTGATTCGAACTCGGAGGTTTACGGTAATGGCCACTCGTCGGTACTCGGGGCTCTCGTGGACATTTTTCAACGTGTTGAAAAATCTTCACGAGTCTTCCCGTGCTTACCTGCCGTTAGCGAGTCTTCCCGAGGACCTGCCGTTAGCGTTATGAGCCGCTAAGAGACGTCCCCGAGCTCCGATGTACCCGCTACGTTCATTCTCCGTGCTTACCACGAGTTTGATTTTTTTTAAACTCGGGAGAGCTCTTCTCATTAAAGCTTCGGCTCGGGATCCTTCTCCAGCATTTTGTGTCTACCTTCAGTGTCAACCAGTTTCTGCAGTTCTTTCCTACACAAGATCGAGATCCTTCTTCAGACTCCAATCTTAGAGAGTGACATCTAAGTAACTCCAGCAACTAATATTGCCTGAAGAGGTAGAAATGTGGCATTATTGATACATATGAATTAATAATAGATGCCACACAATTGTTTTTCGCCAGTGGCAGGTCTCAATTATTCTGACTTTTTGACAAACACCATGGAAAGTCATAAGAAGATTTCATGAAAGGCGACGAGGAAATATCCTGTTCTAGGTAACTCATGTGTCCGAAGGACTGCATTGGATTCCTTCTGGATAAGTTAATAAGCTATTGGAGCAGAATTAGGCCATTCGGCCCATCAAGTCTACTCCGCCATTCAATCATGGCTGATCTATCTGTCCCTCCAAACCCCATTCTCTTGCCTTCTCCCCATAACCCCCGACACCCGGACTAATCAGGAATCAGCCTTAAAAATATCCATTGACTTGGTCTCCACATTCTTATAGAAACAGAGAAAATAGGTGCAGGAATAGGCCATTCGACCCTTCGAGCCAGCACCATCATTCAATGTGATCATGGCTGATCATCCCCAATCAGTACCCAGTTCCTGCCTTCTCCCCATACTCCCTGACTCCGCTATCTTTAAGAGGCCTATCTAGCTCTCTCTTGAAAGTATCCATAGAACCGGCTTCCACCGCCCTCTGAGGCAGAGAATTCCACAGACTCACAACTCTCTGTGTGAAAAAGTCTTTCCTCATCTCCGTTCTAAATGGCTTACCCCTTATTCTTAAACTGCAGCCCCTGGTTCTGGACTCCCCCAACATCGGGAACATGTTTCCTGCCTCTAGCGTGTCCAAACCCTTAATAATCTGCTATGTTTCAATAAGATCCCCTCGCATCCTTCTAAATTCCAGAGTATACAAGCCCAGCCGCTCCATTTCGTAATTTCGTTCAAACCAAAAGTTTGAATGACAATAAAGGATACTTTACTTTTTAAAATTCTCTCAGTATATACATGACTATAAACCAAACTAAACGGCAGGGGTCTGCTCATACGAATCCATCATGTAGCTCAAATAGCTACAAATACGTGTCCGCATCCCGTCGACCCTTAATAACAGCACTTATTGAAGTGGTTTGCTACAGTCATATGGAACAGCTATGACTAATGCATCAGGGTGAACAATGACAGATCCACAATGGAGAATAATTAGTCCCATTTTACTATGCAGTCAGTCATATTTCTCGTACCAGCAATTTCTTCCACTAAGATCAAACAGATAGAAATTATTTCACCATTTGCTTGCAGCAATATTGTAAAATCATCAACATGCCAACAACTAATATTCCACCCACGTAGACATTCTAGACAAGGACGTATATAGCAAGTGGTTTGACTGAATAAAGTGACAAAGTGCCCCCCTGCAGGGCCTATACACCAGGAGGTGCAGATCCAGAGCCAGCAACATTATGGGGGACCTCTACCACCCCAGCAACGGACTGTTCCAGCTGCTACGGTCAGGCAAGCGCCTCCGCTGTCACGCTGCGAAAACAGAGAGGATGAGATGGAGTTTCTTCCCACAGGCCATCAGGACTGTAAACTCCTATCTAACCAGAGACTAATTTACTAATTTACTGTTGTTTTGTGTCTTTTAAATTTTTATTTTTCCTAAAATGTAAATACGGGTTCTGTTCTATAGTTTTCGCACGATCCGCAGGCATTGCCACTTTCATTTCACTGCACATCTATGTATGTGTATGTGACAAATAAAGTTGACTTGACGACGTAACTCAACGGGTCAGGCAGCATCTCTGGAGGATCATAGAAATATAGAAACATAGAAAATAGGTGCAGGAGTAGGCCATTCGGCCCTTTGAGCCTGCACCGCCATTCAATATGATCATGGCTGATCATCCAACTCAGTATCCTGTACCTGCCTTCTCTCCATAGCCCCCGATTCCTTTAGCCACAAGGGCCACATCTAACTCCCTCTTAAATATAGCCAATGAACTGGCCTCAACTACCTTCTGTGGCAGAGAATTCCAGAGATTCACCACTCTCTGTGTGAAAAATGTTTTTCTCATCTCGGTCCTAAAAGATTTCCCCCTTTATCCTTAAACTGTGACCCCTTGTCCTGGACTTCCCCAACATCGGGAACAATCTTCCTGCATCTAGCCTGTCCAACCCCTTAAGAATTTTGTGAGTTTTTATAAGATCCCCCCTCAATCTTCTAAATTCTAGCGAGTACAAGCCGAGTCTATCCATTCTTTCTTCATATGAAAGTCCTGACATCCCAGGAATCAGTCTGGTGAACCTTCTCTGTACTCCCTCTATGGCAAGAATGTCTTTCCTCAGATCAGATCAGATTTTGTTGACTCTCCTGTAATTCTCATGTGTGAGATAGTTTCATTGACAGCCCCGTTCTCTGGAGATCATGGACAGGAGACGTTTTTGGTCCGTTCTCCAGGGATGCTGCCTGATCTGCTGAGTTACTCCACCGCTATCCTTTTTCAACCAGCGTCTGCAGGTCATAAGATCGTAAGACATAGGAGCAGGTTCGGGCCATTTGGACCATCAAGTGCTCCGCAATTTGATCAATGTTTAAGAAAGAACTGCAGATGCTGGAGAAATCGAAGGTAGACAAAAATGCTGGAGAAACTCAGCGGGTGAGGCAGCATCTATGGAGCGAAGGAATAGGCGACGCTTCGGGTCTCGCCTATTCCTTCGCTCCATAGATGCTGCCTCACCCGCTGAGTTTCTCCAACATTTTTGTCTACCCGCAATTGGATCATGGCTGATCTGTCTTTCCCTCTCGACACCATTCACCTGCCATCACCCCCTAACCTTTGCTGCCCTTAAGGGCATGTCCCACTTGGGCGTTATTTGAGAGTCATTTACGCAACATCATTTACGCGTCACAACGCACGCTTGGCATGGCATCGCATGACGCGTGGTGGCGTAGGCAGTGACGCACGGTAGCGCGCGGCGCCCCAGGATTTTGCGATTCTCAAAAATCCTCGCGCGCCATCTGCGTGACGCGCAAATGACGCCCAACTGCTTGCTGCAACTTCATCACATCCCTGAACTGTCTGCAACCCCCAAATGATTAGCTCCGTCTCCAACGGGACAGGCCCTTTACTAATCAAAAACCTATCAATCTCCGCTTTAAATATACACAAAGGCTTGGCCTCCACTGCAGTCTGTGGCAATGAATTCCACGGATTCCCTTGTATCTACACCTAGGTTATTTGGCCTATTAATTAAACTATCTCTTAGATGAGATATTCACACAGATGACAATTCCAGACGTCAACAAATCTGATTTTTTTTTTTTAATGTACACCGAGCTTAGGGACAACTGTGATGAGTATAAAATGACATGCAGGTAGGTGGGGCTGGTGTAGATGGGGCATGTTGGTCAGTGTGGGCAAGTTGGGCCGAAAGGCTTATTTCCACGCTGTATGACTCTATGACATCTTTCCATTAAATCATTCATTACCTGGAGGGTTCAAAACACAACAACTGCTTGCTGCAACTTCATCACATCCCTGAACTGTCTGCAACCCCAAATGATTCGCTCCGTCTCTAACTTGGGACTTAATTGTTTCCAACAACTGAATAAACAAAGTCTTCCTGCACTGGAGCGGCACCGTGGTGCAGCTGCAGAGTTGCTGCCTTATGGGCCCGTCCCACTTAGGTGATTTTTCTGCGACTGTCATAGTCGTAGCAGGTCGCCGAAAAACTGGCGATGTCAGGCGATATTTTAGGCGACTGCCGGCAAATACGACAATGGAATTCACCAAAATCAGCACCGGGGACAACCTACGTTAACCTGGCGACAACCTACGTTAACCTGGCAACAACCTACAACAGCACCTACGTCAAGCTACTCTCATTGGCGTCAAACCCACGGTCGCCATTGTCGCCAAAAAAGTTTCAGCATGTAGAAAATCCAGTGGTGACATACCATATGAAATGCAGGTTTTCTTTTAATATCCATCAGAAGACAGCAATCTCAGGTGTGTCCATTAGATCACAGACCTCCAATGTGTGTCTTAAACACAAAAGACAAATGCCTGGGAACAAGGAGCAGAAAAAAAAGTTTAGATTAAACCGAAGGTAGACATAAAAAGCTGGAGTTTAGTTTAGATTAGAGATACAGCATGGATACACCTTGGCCCACCGAGTCCACACAAACCAGCGATCATTAGTACACACAAGAGACAATTTACAATTAACCTACAAACCTGAGATGGACACAAAATGCTGGAATAACTCAGCGGGTCAGGCAACATCTATGGAAAAAAGGAACAGGTGATGTTTCCGATCGGAGCCCTTCTTCGGACTCTGCCTGAAGAAGGGTTCCAACCTGTAACGTCACCTATTCTTTCTCTCCAGAAATGCTGACTGATCCACAGAGTTACTCCAACATTTTGTAAACAACTTCGGTATAAACCAGCATCTGTAGTTCCTTCCTACACATTTAACCGACAAACCTGCACATCTTTGGAGGATGGGAGGAAACCGGAGCACCCGGAGAAAACCCACGCTGTCACAAGGAGAACGTACAAACTCCGTACAGACAGCACCGGTTTGTCAGGATCGGAGCCGGGTCACTGGCGCTGTAGGCAGCAACTCTACTGCTGCACAACCATGCTACCTGCTAAAGTTAACATCTGGCAATGTCAAATATGAATTCCATTCAATTTTCATCATACTCTGAGGACTTGCTTGGAAAGGTACCAAGATCAACCAGAATATTAATTAAAAAATAGAAACAGAATCCTTTCACTCTACCTACTGTACAGCCACTAGTATTGTCTCACTAATTTGGAAACTGTATTTATATTGCTTGCAGGAAGAATGAGAGATACTCAAGAGTTGAGACAAAGGCGGTCGGGCGGTCGATGAGAGGAGAGGGACGTGGGTCGGCGGGCGACGGAGGAAGGCCGTGCAGCAGCCTGGGGCTCGCCTGGATCGGGAGCCGCTCCAGTACATCTAGCACGTGGACCGGACCTTGGACTGTTTCTCTGTGCAAACGCCGTGGAAAGATGGCGACTCGTGCACGTGCAAGCTCTGTTAAAAGGATCTGTGTAGTGCACACGCGACAATAAAGACCCAGTGGAACGCGGGTTAACGCGACTCGCTTAGCTGGGGGTCTTGGTCAGCACGGAGGAGTTGGGCCGAAGAGCCTGTGTCTGTGCTGTATGGGTTTATGACTCATTGGCTGCCTTCTTGCCAAGCTGGCCATGCGCGAGTCACGCCACCATACGGAAGAGGGCTCTGCCCGAGCCAGCTGCCTGCCCCTTTCACAGGGTTACATCCTTGCCTGTGTGGTGGTCGAGATGGACTAAACGTTGTCCACGGGTGCCCTGGGGGATTTCCAGGACCGCTGGGCACCGCAGGGGAGTTGAATGCATCCTGGACAAGGATTGCAAGACAGTTGTATAATAGTTTATCGTTTGTTATGGTGGTGGGTTCTGCTTTGTTTTTTTACTTTATTTGATTTGATTTGATTTGATTAACTTTAATTGTCATTCAGGTATACACATAGACACAGTGAACATTGAACGAAATTTTGTTGCATTGACTCTTCAAAGTAGCAGCAGAATATAACATTTATATCAAGCGATCAGTAAAAGTGCTTAGTGTGTCCATAAAAAGTGCTTCATGTGCATAGTTCTGTAAAATAGATATGTAGGAAAGTTTTTAAAAGTGACAATGTATAAGAAATTTCTGGCATCGGTTTGATTGTGAGTTCAATAGTCTTATGGCCTGGGGGATGAAGCTGTTGCAGAACCTGGTTGTCCCGCTCTTCATGCTGCGGTACCTCCTCCCAGAGTTCAGCAGTGTAAACAGTCCATATTGTGGGTGCGTGGGGGCTCTGGTAATGCCCTTAGCTCTTGTCAGGCAGTGTTTGTAACCAATGTCCATGATGGAAGGAAGAGAAGTCCCAATGATTTTTTCCGCTGTCCTCACCACTCTCTGAAGGCACTTCCAGTCCGCAGCTGTACAGCCGCCGCACCACGTAGAGATGCAGCTGGTCATGACTGATTCAATGGTGCTTCTGTAGAATGTGGTGAGGACGGGAGGGTGGAGGTGTGATCTTCTCATCCTGCGGAGGAAGTACAAACGCTGCTGTGCCCGTTTTACCAGAGATGTGATGTTTGTGGTCCAAGTTAAGGTATCCGTTATATGCACTTCCAGGAACTTGATGTTTTTCACCTGCTCCACTGCTAAGTTGTTGATGCACAGCGGAGTGTGACTGGGCTGATTTTTCCTTCTGAAATCGACGACAATCTCCTTGGTTTTGTCCACATTTAGGAGAAGGTTGTTCCTGCTGCACCAGCTCACCAGCTGCTCCACCTCCTCTCTGTATGCCTGGTCGTCGTTGTTGCGGATGAGGCCCACTACTGTTGTGTCATCCGCGTATTTGATGATATGATTAGTAGTGGACCTGGCGACACAGTCATGTGTCATCAATGTGAAGAGCAGCGGACTCAGGACACAGCCCTGAGGGGAGCCGGTGCTCAGTGTGATGACCGAGGAGGTGTTCTTCCCCGCCCGCACAGACTGGGGTCTTTCAGAAAGGAAATCCAGGATCCAGTTGCATAGTGTGGTATTGAATCCTAGGGGTGCCAGTTTGCTCACCAGATGCTGGAAGGATTATCGTATTGAATGCTGAGCTGAAGTCAACAAACAGCATCCGCACGTGGGTGTTCTTCCCCTCCAGGTGTTGTAGGCTCAGGTGGACTGCAGAGGAGATAGCATCCTCTGTGGAGCGGTTCGGCGATAAGCAAACTGGAACGGGTCAAAACTGGAGGGGATATATACAGTACTGTACTGTATATATTATTTTAATATTTGAATAAATATTTTTGATAATAATATTTTTAATTACTAAATGGCTGCCATCTTTACAACGCTTGTATGAGTAAAAGACCACATTCTCCCTCCCTGACCGTCGCCCTAACTCTCACACAGACAGCCAGCCCATCCCTCACTTATCCCACCCTTCCTGAGATTTGGTATCAACTTCATTTCCCTTCTTCCCAGTTCTGAAGCTTTGTTGACATGAAACAGTAACTGTAGTTCTTTTTCAACAGATGCTTCCTGACCTGCTGATTACACCTAGAAATTTCTGTATCTATTTCAGATTTCCACCTTCATATTCATATATTCATGAATTATAGGAGCAGAATTAGGCCATTCGGCCCATCAAGTCTACTCCGCCATTCAATCATGGCTGATCTCTCTCTCTGACCTAACCCCATTCTCCTGCCTTCTCCCCATAACCCATGACACCGTACTAATTAGGAATCTATCTCTCTCTGCCTCAAAAATATTCATTGAGCTGGCCTCCACAGCCTTCTGTGGACATGAATTCCACAGATTCACCACCCTCTGTTTCCGGGATTGCGGGACTGTCATATGCTGAGAGAATGGAGCGGCTGGGCTTGTACACTCTGGAGTTTAGAAGGATGAGAGGGCATCTCATCGAAACATATAAGATTGTTAAGGGTTTGGACACGCTAGAGGCAGGAAACATGTTCCCGATGTTGGGGGAGTCCAGAACCAGGGGCCACAGTTTAAGAATAAGGAGTAAGCCATTTAGAACGGCGACACAGAAACATTTTTTCTCACAGAGAGTGGTGAGTGTGTGGAATTCTCTGCCTCAGAGGGTGGTGGAGGCAGGTTCTCTGGATGCTTTCAAGAGAGAGCTAGATAGGGCTCTTAAAAATAGCGGAGTCAGGGCATATGGGGAGAAGGCAGGAACGGAGGTACTGATTGTGGATGATCAGCCATGATCACATTGAATGACGGTGCTGGCTCGAAGGGCCACATGGCCTACTCCTGCACCTATTGTCTATTGTCTCTGCATTTTTAATAAATCTTCCTAAAACATTTATTCATAGTCACAGTCATACAGGCTCTTCGGACCAATTTGCCCATACCAGCCAACATGTCCCATCTACATTAGTTCCACCTGCCTGTGTTAGTTTAGTCTCTTTAAACCTGTCCTATCCACATACCTGTCTAAAATTCAGACCAAATACAATCAGAGGGTGGGTGTCACGGTGGAGCAACAGTAAAGTTGCTGCCTTGCAGCACTTACAGCGCCAGAGACCCGGCTTCGATCCTGACTACGGGTGCTGTCTGTATGGGGTTTATCGTTCTCCCCGTGACCGCGCGGGTTTTCTCCGAGATCTTCAGTTTCCTCCCACACTCCAAAGACGTGCAGGTATGTAGGTTAATTGGCTTGGTGTATGTGTAAATTGTCCCTAGTGTGTGTTGGATAGTGTTAATATAAGGGGAACGCTTGTCCGTGTGGACGCATGCGGTAGGCCGAAGGCCCTGTTTCCTCATTGTAGTAGGCCCCCCTCAGTCATGACTGACCATGATGCATCCTAGTTTGTAGGTGATGTGTGGTCGGATGCAAGCCTGGGCGATGTTATATGGAGGACAGGCTGTTGCCCATGCAGCACGTCCCCCCTCTCCACGTCGCTGATCGATCCAAAGGAACAGCAGGGCCGTTACAGTTTGGCACCAGCGCCGTCGCAGGAGCTGCCAGAGCGAGGTTGTAGACAACGACGAACTGCCTTAGGGGCTCCGGATTTTCTTGAGGTTTACTCCTGGAGCCTTTACAATGACTGGATATGGCCACAAGGCAGTGGAGGTTTTAAAAGCAGAGTTTCCCCTCTCCTAGATGAGGCGCCTTCCCAGGCTGACGAGCCCCATCTGCCCAAATCTCATGGGGGCGGGAGTGTCTACCTTACCGTGCAGGTCTATAGCACCTGCCCACTGCCTTCTGTGTAAACTAAAAAGGGTATGGACCAAGGTCGTGGCCAACTAGTGATATTCAGCCACAAGCAGTTCTGACCTGTGGATAGTTCTGATCAACATGCAGAGCCACAGAGTGGATGGAAAAGCTAATGAATGGAGAAGATAGGTATAATCAAATGCAGGACAACTGTTACAAAATGCCTGTGAGCAGCTATGATTAACATTAAGCCAATGCAAAACATGACCTTTAGCTTATCTCGTACCAACATTTGAAAACTAAATACCGAGTTGAGTGCAATTCTTTCAGCATCTGTAAGCCAACCACTACTAGCCACAACCTTTCTTGCCTGGTGGAAAAATGTGACCTCCAATCAAGTATTCATAACAGTTTTCAACTTTGGACCAGTTTTCCCGGCTATTTCATTCTTGGAAATGAACTCAAAGCAAATGAGGATAAAAGATAGGTCAATCGCAAATGACTCAAGCCAGAATATTGAGTTTAGAAGTTGGGAGGTCATGTTGCACTTATATAAGATGTTGGTGTGGCCGCATTTAGAGTATTGCGTTCAGTTCTGGGCACCATATTATAGCAAAGAGATTGTCAAGTTGGAAATGGTACAGAGAAGATTTACGAGGATGTTTAAGAAGGAACTGCAGATGCTGGAAAATCGAAGGAAGACAAAAATGCTGGAGAAACTCAGCGGGTGAGGCAGCGTCTATGGAGCGAAGGAAACAGATTTAGGAGGATGTTGCCAAGACTCGAGGGCCTGAGCTAAAGGGAGATGTTCAGCAGGCTGGGACATTATTGTTTGGAGTGCAGGAGGATGAGGTGAACTTACAGAAGTGTATAAAATCATGAGAGGAACAGATCGGGTAGACACACAGAATCTCTTGCCAAGAGTAGAGGAATCGTTAAAGAGAGGTCATAGGTTTACGATGAAGAGGAAACGATTTAATGGGAATCTGAGGGGTAACTTTTTCACACAAAGAATGGTGGATGTATGGAAGGAGCTGCCAGAGGAGGTAGTTGAAGCAGGGACTAGCGCAACGTTTAAGAAACAATTAGACAGGTACATGGATAGGACAGGTTTAGAGCGATATGGGCCAAATGCAGGCAGGTGGAACTAGTGTAGATGGGACATGTTGGTCGGTGTGAGCAAGTTGGGCCAAAGTGCCTGTTTCCACACTGTATGACTCTGCAATTCTCAATGTCCTTATCATCATTTAGCAAAAATATATATATTTTATATGAAAGTACACATAACAACGGCAGATAAATTACCATGGACTATTACTAGAAACAAGAAACTGCAGATGCTAGTTTACCCAAAAGGACTCTAAGTGCTGGAGTAATTCAGCGGGTCAGACAGCACCTCCGAAGAACATGGATAGGTGACATTTTTCTCCAAAAAGTGCTGGAGTAAACGAGCAGGTCAGGCAGTATCCCTGGAGGACCCAAAGAAGGGTCCCAGATCCAAATGTCACCTATCCATGTTCTCCAGAGATGTTGCCTGACCCGCTGAGTTACTCCAGCACTCTGTGAAATGTCACCTATCCATGTTCTCCACAGATGCTGCCTGACCCGCTGAGTTACTCCAGCACTCTGTGAAACGTCACCTATCCATGTTCTCCACAGATGCTGCCTGACCCGCTGAGTTACTCCAGCGCTCTGTGAAACGTCACCTATCCATGTTCTCCACAGATGTTGCCTGACCCGCTGAGTTACTCTAGCACTCTGTAGACCTTGAACTATGACTCCATTTGACAATTTGCTTCTCTTCCATCTTATCGCACCCAGTCTTTCTACCTTCTTCTCCCGCACCACCCACTCCACCCTTTCTCCACATCTTACAACCTATTGATTTCTAAACCACCCCGGTTCTGATGAAAGGTAGACAAAAATGCTGGAGAAACTCAGCGGGTGAGGCAGCATCTATGGAGCGAAGGAATAGGTGACGTTTCGGGTCGAGACCCTTCTTCAGACTGATGTGGAGGTGGGTGGGGGGGTGGCGGGAAGAAGAAAGGAAGAGGCGGAGACAGTGGGCTGTTGAAGAACTGGGAATGGGAGGGGAAGGAGATAGAAAGCAGGGACTACCTGAAATTGGCGAAGTCAATGTTCATATCGCTGGGGTGTAAACTACCCAAGCGAAATATGAGGTGCTGCTCCTCCAATTTGCGGTGGGACTCACTCTGGCCATGGAGGAGGCCCTGGAAAGAAAGGTCGGATTCGGAATGGGAGGGGGAGTTGAAGTACTGGGCCACTGGGAGATCAGGTTGGTTAGTGCAAACCGAGCGGAGGTGTTGGGCGAAGCGATCGCCAATCCTACTCTTGGTCTCGCCGATGTACAGCAGCTGACACCGAGAGCAGCGGATGCAATAGATGAGGTTCTGATGAAAGGTTATTATCCAGAAATAACCACTCTACATCTCTCTATCCACAGAACTGCTAATTTCTAACAGTTTTGACTTTTACATGCAAAATATTTAAAGTTTATTGTAAATAGTTCAACAATAGTAGAATAGTGAAAGGCCTGGATAGAGTGGATGTGGAGAGGATGTTTCCGCTCGTGAGAGATTCTAAGAAAATAGATCACAGCCTCAGAATTAAAGGACATTCCTTCTGGAAGGAGATGAGGAGGAATTTCTTTAGTCAGAGGGTGGTGAATCTGTGGAATTCTTTGTGGAGGCCAAGTCAATGGATATTTTTAAGGGATATTTATAGATTGATACTTGATTAGTACGAATGTCAGGGGTTATGGGGGGCAGGATGATTGAATGGTGGAGTACACTCTATGGGCCGAATGGCCTAATTCTGCTCCGATCAATTATGAACTTATGAATAGTATTGTTGGAAAATATATCAATGCAGTCTGCAGAAGCATCATCAGGCAAAGCATTACTTTCAAACAGACTGACTTAAAGCTGTAAGTGTACAATGTACATGATAACGTGAATAACATTTAACACAAGATAAAGTCCAGTGAAGTCCGATCAAAGATGTGTAAGAAAGAACTGCAGATGCTGGTTTAAATAGAAGGTAGACACAAAATGCTGGGGTAACTCAGCGGGACAGGCAGCATCTCTGGAGAGGAGGGACGGGTGACGTTTCAGATTGGGACTGATGTCAGGGGAGTGGGCGGTACAGAGATAAAATGTAGTCGGAGACAGTAAGTGGTCGGAGAACTAGGAAGGTGGAAGAGGATGGATAGAGAGAGGGAAAGCAAGGGCTACGTGAAGTTAGAGAAGTCAACGTTCATTCCCTTTACAGAGATGGATGTTTTCTGTGACTGGATTCATGTCTTCCTAAACGATGTCCCTGTGTGTTGACCTGACAACACCCCTCTGAGAGGCAATCCTTCCATCGTCTGCTCATACTTTAAACACTGGCATTCAGCCAAATAATCTCACAACTCATTCCATTCTCATTACAAAGCAAGCATTTTCTGTTTCATTAAAGAATGTGTTCTGGTAGATGGCCCGTATGCGCTACAAGCTTGAAGAAAACTAAAAATTTGGTTTAGTTTGAGTATATTTAGAGCGACGTGGATAGGGCAGGTTAAGAAAGATTTGGGCCAAACGCAGACAGGTGGGATTAGTGTAGATCGGGCATATTGGTCAGTATGGGTAATTTGGGCCGAAGGACCTGTTTGCACGCTGTATGACTCTATACAGCGTGGAAACTGGTCCATCAGCCCACCGGGTCCGCGCCTACCATCAATCACCCCGCACACTAGCACTATCCTACATACTAGGGTCAATTCACAATCTTTACCAAAAAGATTAGGTAAAGATGTACACAAAATTTGCTAATGTTACTTTTAATCCTTTCATCTAAATCATGAATGTATATTGTACCACAGCTATTTGCTGGGACAGCAGTTATTTACAATATATATTAATGATTTAGATGAAGGGATTCCAAGTAACATTAGGACATTTTCAGATGACACAAAGCTGGGTGGCAGTGTGAACTGTGAGGAGGATGCTATGAGAATGCAGGGTGACTTGGACAGGTGGGGTGAGTGGGCAGATGCGTGGCAGATGCAGTTTAACGTGGATAAATGTGAGGTTATCCACTTTGGTAGCAAAAACAGGAAGGAAGATTATTATCTCAATGGTGTCAAGTTGGGAAAAGGGGAAGTACAACGGGATCGGGGGGGGTCCTTGTTCATCAGTCAATGAAAGTAAGCATGCAGGTACAGCAGGCAGTGAAGAAAGCAAATGGCATGTTGGTCTTCATAACAAGAGGAGTTGAGTATAGGAGCAAAGAGGTCCTTCTGCAGTTGTACAGGGCCCTAGTGAGACCACACCTGGAGTATTGTGTGCAGTTTTGGTCTCCAAATATGAGGAAAGACGTTCTTGCTGTTGAGGGAATGCTGCGTAGGTTCATTCAAGGTTAATTCCCGGGATGGCGGGACGGTCATATGCTGAGGGAATGGAGCGGCTGGTCTTGTATACTATGGAATTTAGGATGAGAGGGGATCTTATTGAAACATATAAGATTATTAAGGGTTTGGACACGCTAGAGGCAGGAAACATGTTCCCGGTATTGGGGGAGTCCAGAACCAGGGGCCACAGTTTAATAATAAGGGGTAAGCCATTTAGAACGGAGATGAGGAAACACATTTTCACACAGAGAGTTGTAAGTTTGTGGAATTCTCTGCCTCAGAGGGCGGTGGAGGCCGATTCTCTGGAAACTTTCAAGAGGGAGCTAGATAGGGCTCTTAAAGATAGTGGAGTCAGGGGATATGGGGAGAAGGCAGGAACGGGGTACTGATTGGGGATGATCAGCCATGATCACATTGAATGGCGCTGCTGGCTCGAAGGGCCGAATGGCCTACTCCTGCACCTATTGTCTATTGTCATCTGTAAATTGTCCCTAGTGTGAGGATAGAACGGGTGTTTGGGGTTATTGTTGGTCGGCGTGGATTTCAGCCGGCCGAAGGGCCTGTTGCCACGCTGAAGGTAGACGCTGAAGATAGACACAAAATTCTGGAGTAACCAAGCGGGACATTCTGCATCTCTGGATAGAAGGAATGGGTGACATTTCGGTTCGAGACCCTTCTTCGGACTGAATTAGAACCTCGTTTTTTGAAACCATGTTTTGCCCCTCACAAACTGCAGTCTGTGCGGGGGTTTGAGTGAAAGCGTGCAGCATTTGTTTCCGTGATCCCACTCTGCAAGCTTCATGGACACATCCCAAACAGAATGAATCAAATTGATTCCAGCGTGATGTGCCAATTCCTGGAAGAAGCCGTACGCCAGAAAACCATCGACAAAGTATAAATACAGCAGCATGAGTGGTTTCCTCGTGGGCACTTACAAAACATCAAACTCAGTAGACTATAGATCCTTGCGGTGAATCCTACTGATTTCACAAGGCAATCAGCTGTGCAGAGATTATAAATCTGAAATGACCTTAAGTTTTGGGAGATAGAAAATGCTGGAGAAACTCAGCGGGTGAGGCAGCATTTATGGAGCGAAGGAAAAGGTGACCTTTCGGGTTGAGACCCTTCTTCAGACTGATGTGGGGGTGGTGGGGGCAGGAAGAAGAAAGGAAGAGGCGGAGACAGTAGGCTGTGGGAGAGCTGGGAAGGGGAGGGGAAAGAGGGAGAAAGCAGGGACTACCTGAAATTGGAGAAGTCAATGTTCATACCACAGTTTTGGGAATTCCTTTACCATATTTCAGAACTGGGAACGGTGCTTAAACTTTGGATTTTTAAGGTTTGCAAAGCTTTTCAGAAATTCTATATTAGTAATTCACAGACCAATACAACTTGAGGGCCACTTTTTAATTGATGTATTCCTGATAATATTAATAAACACGCTGATGGACAACATTAAACTAAAAGGAGTCTCAAAAGTAAAGTATTTTTTCAATTAAAGGAAAAACAGTACGGTGGCGCAGGGGATAGAGTTGCCGAGACACGGGTTCGATCCTGTCTACGGGTGCCGTCTGTGCGGAGTTTGTACGTTCTCCCCGTGACCTGCGCGGGTTTTCTCCACGATCTTCAGTTTCCTCCCACACTCCAAAGACGTACAGGTTTGTAGGTTAATTGGCTTGGGTTAATGTAAAATTGGCCTAAGTGTATATAGGATAGTGTTAATGTGCGGGGGATCGCTGGTCGGTGCGGACTGTTTCTGCGCTGTTTCTCCAAACTAAACTAAATGCTGATGGATATTAAACTAAAAGGAGTCTCAAACTAAAGGTTTGTGTCAAGCATTTTTTCAAATAAAGGAAAAACACTTTATACTCGGATTTACTTTTACCTCAGGATGTGATAAAATACTTTGCATATAATTAAACACTTCATGTGCACTCACAAGTAATGTGGAGGAAACACAGCACCAAATCTGCACACAGCAAATTCCTACAAATGCCCCCGTCCCACTTAGGAAACCTGAACGGAAACCTCTGGTAAACTTGCGCCCCACCCAAGGTTTCCGTGAGATTCCCGGAGGTTTTGGGTCACTCTCCCTAATGGTCGAAAGTGGTTTCCGCGTAGTCTAGGCTTCTTCTATATTCCTGCGATTATTTCAACAAAATCAAAACCGGCCTCGACTAAAAATAGGTTGCCGTTTGGTCGAAGCCAGTGGAGTGGGGTCGCTATTTACTTACAAGCAGTCGAAGGCAATCTCCTTCACTGACCGGCCATTTTGATTGGCTCATTGGAGTTTTCAGCAAAGATCCTATAGGTATGTTACAAAACTTACCTTCAGTGGCGTTGCAGTTCTGCACTGGCCGTGTGCGCGACTTTGACGCCTTTGAGAGGGGGGCGGGATTAAAATGCCGTTTTCTCCTGCCTGTTGGAGTCGATCTTTCTCAGCCTGTTCAGCTGCTGCAGAAAAATCGCTCCGACATCCATTCTCTGAAGTTTTTTTTAAAAGCATCGCTGGACAATTTAATTGCTGGAGTAAAATAAAAATCGACTTCTAACGCCGTCAACGCCGACAACGGGACGGATCTCACGTACGGGACAAATAAAGGTAAGCCGTTTATTTTACATAAACTTGCTTCTTAGGATTACTTTAATCCAAATTTTACGTTGCGAAAAGGTGATTTAGGCTCCATACGAACCGGCAGTATTCTTCCTGCCGATAATTCACTGCAAACAGCAACGTTCCAAACGATCGCGTTCCACAAAATCCCACTCGCAAGATGATTTAAATGGCCATTAATTTACGGGAATTAAACATTAAATCCCTTCCATTTGGCCTATAAATTCATGACAATGAGATTTTAAAATCATGTTATATTGTGAATTCTTGTGTGAATGTTATTTGAACACTTAGGCTATTTAAAAATGTTAACCTTTTCTTAAGAAATGGATAGGTTAAGATCTAGTAATTGAATTTTACAATTAGCTACAATTAGGTAACTAACTAATTATATGCTTTAATTTCAGGTCATCCAAGTAAGATTGTTTCATATTGGTTTCAGAATGCTTCAATCTATAATAACTGAAAATTTCATTCAGTTCTCTTAATTTTTTTAATGTTATGGGCTTTTGACTGTTCTTGATCACAGCTTTTGAGTTAAATCAATGGAAAAGCAATAGGGAACAAGATGCTAATTTCAGAGTTTAAAAATGGCCATAACTTTTTTTAATACTGAAGATATGAAAGTGAATTAGGTGTCAAATTAAACTTCTTTTTTACAATCCCCCCCTTCTCTCCCTCCCCCCCCCCCCCCCCATTTCAGGGGACCATAATGTTTGGGACACGTGGCTTCACAGGTGTTTGTAATTGCTCAGGTGTGTTTAAATGCCTCCTTAATGCAGGTATAAGAGAGCTCTCAGCACCTAGTCTTTCCTCATCTTTCCATCACCTTTGGAAACTTTAATTGCTGTTTTTCAACATAAGGACCAAAGTTGTGCCAATGAAAGTCAAAGAAGCCATTATGAGACTGAGAAACAAGAATAAAGCTGTTAAGAGACATCAGCCAAACATTAGGCTTACCAAAATCAACGGTTTGGAACATCATTAAGAAGCTTACTAATTGCGAAGGGACTGGCAGGCCAAGGAAGACCTCCACAGCTGATGACAAAAGAATTCTCTCTGTAATAAAGAAAATTCTGGAAACGCCTGTCCAACAGATCAGAAACATTCTTCAGGAGACAGGTGTGGATTTGTCAAGGACCACTGTCCGCAGAAGACTTCATGAACAGAAATACAGAGGCTATACTGCAAGGTGCAAACCACTGGTTACCCGCAAAAATAGGATGGCCAAGTTACAGTTTACCAAGAAGTACTTAAAAGAGCAACCACAGTACTAGAAAAAGGTTTTGTGGACAGATGAGACGAAGATTAACATATCAGAGTGATGGCAAGATCAAAGTATGGTCAAGAGATCAAGAGAAGAGAAGGAACTGCCCAAGATCCAAAGCATACCACCTCAACTATGAAACACGGTGGTGGGGGTGTTATGACCTGGGCATGTATGGCTGCTGAAGGTAGTGGCTCACTTATCTTCATTGATGATACAATTGCTGATGGTAGTAGCATAATGAATTCTGAAGTGTATAGACACATCCTATCTGCTCAAGTTCAAACAAATGCCTCAAAACTCATGGCCGGCGGTTCAGTCTACAGCAAGACAATGACCCCAAACATACTGCTAAAGCAACAAAGGAGTTTTTCACAGCTAAAAATGGTAAATTCTTGAGTGGCCAAGTCAATCACCCGATCTAAACCCAATTGAGCATGCCTTTTATACGCTGAAGAGAAAACTGAAGGGGACTAGCCCCCAAAACAAGCATTAGCTAAAGATGGCTGCAATACAGGCCTGGCAGAGCATCACCAGGAAGACACCCAGCAACTGGTGATGTCCATGAATCACAGACTTCAAGCAGTCATTGCATGCAAAGGATATGCAACAAAATACTAAACATGACTACTTTCATTTACATGGCACAGCTGTAATTTCTACATGGTGAAACCAAAATGTGTAAAAATGGCCTTTATTAAAATCTGACAATGTGCACTTTAACCACATGTGCATTTTTTCTATTACAAATCTCAAATTGTGGAGTACAGAGGCAAATAAATAAACGATGGGTCTTTGTCCCAAACATTATGGAGGGCATTATACAAACGTTCTTTTTTTAGTTTTTAAGAGACAGTTTTAGTTTGGCCAACAGAGTCCATGCCGACCAGTGATCGATCCCCATATATTAGCACTATCCTACACACGAGGGACAATTTTACCGAAGCCAATTCACCTACGTCTGCACGTCTTTGGAGTGTGGGAGTTGAGTTGAGTTTGAGTTGAGTTTATTGTCACGTGTGTACTTTTTAAAAAAAATTATTTTTATTGAAAGCAATTGTACCAAAAAGAATGACTTAACAGTTCTATAACTCTAGCACAGCTTCAATTTTAACATTTTACAAACAGAATATTTAATTGAAATAAGAAAAAAAAGAGAAGAAAGGAAAGAGAAAGATGTGTACTTTTGTTGAGGAAACCAGAGCACCCGGAGAAAACCCACACAGTTCACAGGGAGAACGTACAAACTCTGTACAGACAGCACCCGTAGTCAGGATCAAACCCGGGTCTCCGGCGTTGTAAGGCAGCAACTCTCCCGCTGCTCTTATCTACCCGTATCTGATGGCACTATGCACCATCCAGTAACAGCAAATGCATGGTGCAACAAAACCATGATCGATTTAAATAAGCATCCACACCTCTCACCCCATATACTTTTACTTCTCCTTTTTAATCTCTGTGTCGTTACTTCACACTACTGAAACAATGCTTCCTCCCCCCAAATGAGTCATAAATGCACACTGCTCTGCGCAACATTAATATGTGTTGTGTGAGTTAACTGATATAATGACTTAAAAGATACTAAGTGTCTAGATACTAAATAGGCAATTCCTCTCTTTTTTAATATTCGATTGATTTTTAGTTTAGTTTAGAGATACAGCGTGGAATCAGGCCCTTCGACCCACCGGGTCTGCGCCGACCAGCGATCCCCGCACATTAATGCTATCCTACACGCACCAAGGACAATTGTTTTATTTACCAAGCCAATTAACCTACAAACCTGTACGTCTTTGGAGTGTGGGAGGAAACCGAAGATCTCGGAGAAAAGCCAGGCAGGTCACGGGGAGAAGGTACAAACTCCGTACAGACAGCACCCGTAGTCGGGATCGAACCCGAGTCTTCGGCGCTGCATTCGCTGCAACTCTCCCGCTGTGCCACCGTGCCGGCCTAATCTTTAATTTTTCCATTACATTTTCCCATCATCTTATTTCTAACCTCAATATTCTGAATTATTGATAGTTGATCTTTTTGTAGTGGACAGTAAATAGAGTCATAGTGTCATACAGTGTGGAAACAGGCCCTTCAACATGTTCAGCATTTCATAGTCATAGAGTCGTACAGCCAGGAAACAGGCCCTTTGGCCCAACCTGCCCACACTGACCAACATGTCCCATCTACACCTGTCTGCATTTGACCCATATCCCTCCAACCTGTTCTATCCACGAACCTGTCTGTTTCTTAATTGTTGCGATAGTCCCTGCCTCAACTACCTCCACCGACAGCTCGTTCCATGCACCCACCACCAATTGTGTGAAAAAGTTATTCCTCAGATCCCTAATACATCTTTTTCCCTCACTTTAAACCTATGTCCTCTGGTTCTCGATTCCCCTACTCTGGGCAAGAGACCCTGCATGTCTACCCAATCTATTCCTCTCTGATTTTGTACACCTCTTATAACATCACCCCTCATCCTCCTGCGCTCCAAGGAATAGAGTCCCAGCCTGCTCAACCGCTCGCAAATAGCTCAGGCGCTCAAGTCCTGGTGTCATCCTCATAACTCTTATCTGCACCCATTCCAGCTATAAGGCGCTGGTCAGATTGCATTTGGAGTATTGGGAGCAATTCTGGGCCCCATATCTGAAGGAGGCGCCGGAGAGGATCTAGAGGAGGTTTACAATAGACAATAGACAATAGGTGCAGGAGTAGGCCATTCGGCCCTTCGAGCCAGCACCGCCAATCAATGTGATGATTACATTTACGAGATGATCCCAGCGGGTTAACATATAATGAGCATTTGCTGGCACTGGGCCTGTACTCGCTGGAATTTAGACGGTTGAGCGGGGACCTCATTGAAACTTACCAAATAGTGAAGGGCCTGGATAGAGTGGACCAGAGGTCATAGCCTCGGAATTAAAGGACATTCCTTCAGGTAGGAGATGAGGAGGAATTTCTTTAGTCAGAGGGAGGTCAATCTGTGGAGTTCATTGCAACAGAAGGCTGTGGAGGCCGTCAATGGATATTTTTAAGGCAGAGACAGACAGACGGACAGAGACAGACAGACAATTGATTAGTACAGGTGTCAGGGGTTAATGGGAGAAGGCAGGAGAATGGGGTTATGATCAAAAGATAGATCAGTTCATGTTCATAGGTGATAGGAGAAGAATTAGGCCATTTGGCCCATCAAGTATACTCCGCCATTCAATCATGATCTTTCTCTCCTTCAGAACCCCAATCTCCTGCCTTCTCCCCATAACCCCTGACACCCGTAGAGTGGAGGAGTAGACTTGATGGGCCGAATGGCCTAATTCTGCTCCTATCACTTATGAACCTGATATAGCAGCCAGAATCTAATCAAATGTCATATTCTACAATCAAAGAAAGATGCGGATTGGAAAGAAACGAGAAACTTGCAGCAACTTGCAATCTGGTTTGACCTTCACACATTCATGCCTGGCAGATAGTGAAAAGATCAATATCTAAGTGCTCAGAAAACATCGTAGGCATCTCAACTTCCACTATCACAAGGATCTAAAGTTCATGACAATTATATTAGAAGGTATTACCCAACCACCGTGCATCTTAATACGATAACATTTTTATACTGAAGTCTAATTCAAATGAGCCATACCAGTCACTACAAAAGTGTTTGCTCTCCAGAACAAGTGGGCGGCATAGTGGCGCATCGGTAGAGTTGCTGTCTTACTGCGCTTACAGCACCAGAGACCTGGGTTTGATCCCGACTATGGGTGGTGTCTGTACAGAGTTTGTACCTTCTCCCAGTAACTGCATTGGTTTGCCCCGATATCTTTGGTTTCCTCCCGCACTCCAAAGACGTACAGGTTTGTAGGTCAACTGGCTTGGCCCAAATGTAAATTATCCCCAGTGTGTGTAGGATAGTGTTAGTGTGCAGGGATCGCTGGTTAGTGCGGACTCGGTGGGCCAAAGGGCCTGTTTCCGAGCTGTTTCTCTAAACTAAATTACTGTGGCGCAGCGGAAGGCTTGCTGCCTTACAGCGAATGCAGAGCCGGAGACCCGGGTTCGATCCCGACTGCGGGTGCTGCGTGTACGGAGTTTGTACATTCTCCCCATGACCTGCATGGGTTTTCTCCGAGATCTTCGGTTTCCTCCCATACTCCAAAGACGTGCAGGTTTGTAGGTTAATTGGCATGGTGTAAATGTAAAAATTGTCCCCAGTGTGTGTAGGATAGTGTTAGTGTGCAGGGATCGCTGGGGTCGGCGTGGACTCGGTGGGCCGAAGGGCCAGTTTCGCTAAACTAAAGTAAACAATCTGCAAATCTAAAGTAGAATACAACGTGCATTCGGTAACGAGGATAATTAATTCAAAAGGCAGTCCAGTTTTGAAGGTTACAAGTATCATTTTCCACAGGGGTAATATAGGAAGTCAAAATTATTTCTTCCCCTTCCAACATTAACTTCTCCCATTCCAAAAATGGAAAGACAATCAAGTTCATTGTAAGAGATCATTTGTGCCGACATCTTCGAAACCATGAGAGGAATAAATTGGGTAGACGCACAGAGTCTCTTGCCCAGAGTAGAGGAATCGAGAACCAGAGGACATGGGTTTAAGGTAAGGGGAGAAAGATTTCATAGGAACTTGAGGACTAATCTTTTCACACAAAGGGTGGTGGGTGTATGGAATGAGGTGCCGGAGGAGAAAGTTGAGGCAGGGACTATCGCAACGTTTGAGAAACATACATGGACAGGACAGGTTTAGGGGGATATGGGTCAGTGTAGATAGTACAGTTTGGCTGGTGTGGGCAAGTTGGGCCGAAGGGCCTGTTTCCACGCCGTAAGACTATGACCGCAGATAAATTTGTTCCACTCGACTGCTTTGTTCACTAAGTTAGTCAATGGCAGTGACTTATCGAAATGGCCAAAAATTTCTGATTCAGCAAGGTACAGGATGTACTAAGTAAAAAGTTTGCAGGCATTTGGCATTTATCGCAGGAGCGTTGGAGTTTAGAAACGGTACCGTACCCCTAGAGTTGTACATGGCATTGGTAAAGACCAATATTATTATTTGTGTCGGGAGCCACTGCAGATGCTGGTTTAAACCGAAGATAGACAAAAAGCTGGAGAAACTCGGGGGGATCAGACAGCATCTCTGGAGAAAAGAAATGGGTGACTTTCCGGGGCGAGAACCTACATATTTGTTACTCCAATCAATCAATCAATCTATACCTTTTACTTTTGCACTGTAAGCTATTGACCCTGTGTCCAGCGTGGGTTTTCTCCGGGTTTCTCCTGGTTTCCTCCCACACTCCAAAGACGTGCAGGTTTGTAGGTTGTTTAAGAAGGAACCGCAGATGCTGGAAAATCGAAGGTAGACAAAAATGCTGGAGAAACTCAGCGGGTGAGGCAGCATCTATGGAGTGAAGGAAATAGGCAATGTTTCGGGTCGAAACCCTTTGGGTTTCGACCCGAAACGTTGCCTATTTCCTTCGCTCCATAGATGCTTTTCCAGCTGGAAAACACTTCTCTCACAGAGAGTTGTGAGTCTGTGGAATTCTCTGCCTCAGAGGGCGGTGGAGGCAGGATCTCTGGATGCTTTCAAGAGAGAGCTAGATAGGGCTCTTAAAAATAGCGGCGTCAGGGGATATGGGGAGAAGGCAGGAACGGGGTACTGATTGGGGATGATCAGCCATGATCACATTGAATGGCGGTGCTGGCTCGAAGGGCCGAATGGCCTACTCCTGCACCTATTGTCTATATTGTCATGCTGCCACACCCGCTGAGTTTCTCCAGCATTTTTGTCGACCAGGTTTGTAGGTTAATTGGCTTTTGTAAATTGCCTTCCTCGGTGCGTCAAATGGAACTAGTGTACGGGGATCGTGGGTCACTAAAACTAAAACTATGCCCTCTAATCCTTGACATTTCCACTCTGGGGAAAAAGGTTCTGACAGTCTATGCCTCATAATTTTATACAGGTCTGTCAGGTTTCCCCACAGTCTCCAACGTTCCAGAGAAAACATTGCAACCGCTCCTAGTAGTAAATACCATCGAATCCAGGCTGTATTCTGGTGAACCTCTTCTGCACCCTCTCCTAAACCTCCAAATCATTTCCTGTCGCGGGGAGATCAGAACTGCATGCAATACTCCAAACGTGGCCTAACCAAAGCCCGCTAAAGCTGCAACATGACTTCCTGACACTTACACATAATGCTCTGACCGATGTAGACAAGCATACCATATGCCTCCTTTACCAGTCTATCTACTTGTGTTGCCACTTTCAGAGAGCAGTGGACCGGGACCCAAAGATCCCTCTGTGCATCAATGCTGTACATTAAGGGTCTTGCATTGACTGTTCTCGTTCCCCTTACTTTTGACCTCCTCAAGTGCAACAACTCGCTTGGGTCTGCACCCAAAACTTTAAATCTTTTTTTTTTTTGCAGATTCTATATGACCTGCCGTCTGTTTTCAGCATTTTCTGCTTTTGTTTCAGTTTCCAGCTTTGAATTTTTAGTTCTACATCGGTGCTGTAAAGTCCCCTTATGATTTGTAAACATTTCCAAAAAAAATAACCGCCGCAATCTTGCAAACTCAAGAGTGTGGAAAGATCCAGTATGTTTAATCTCTCCACCATCCTAGGGATCAATCCGGTGAATCTTCAGTGCAGGCTGACCATCGTGGGGGGGGGGGGGGGACAGCCCTGAGGGAGGGGGCGAGCAATGGGGTCCCGGCATGTGGGCACCACCATGAAGAACAATGGACAATAGAGGACCAGGCGTGGGGGAGGGGTAAAGCAACATCCCGGCGTGGGGGGGCCTGGCGTCTGGGGGGGAGGGGTAGTAGAACAAAGGGGGAACTGACACGGGTGGGGGAATTAGTAACTTTGTGAGCGCCCTTTATGTGGCGACTATTTGCATGCCTTGGCAAGGTATACAAGCAAAGAATTTCACTGTGACTTGTCACAGTGGACAATAAATACAACTGAATTCAATTAAATCATTGCATATCCTTCCTTAAGTAGTTTCGTTGAGATTAGAGATACAGCGCGCAAACACCTTTCGGCCCACTGAGTCCATGCCGACCAGTGATCATCCCGTTTCCTGTTTCCGTAAAGTATCTCTAAACTAAACTAAGAAAGAATAAGACAGGTACATGGATAGGGCAGGATTAGAGGGATACGGGCCAAACGCAGGCAGGTGGGACTAGTGTAGATGGGACATGTTGGCCGGTGAGGGCAAGTTGGGCCGAAGGGCCTGCATCCACACTGTAAGGCTCCAGGACTCTAAAAACAAGAATCTTACGACAATACGGTGAAGTCATGAGATTCCCATGAAAAATAAGTTCAACCGTCAGCATTTTGGCAGATAGCCAATGCTTACAAAATGCAATTCTATGATTCACCTCATTTAGAAGCACTCTATTAGGTCAAACCTATAAAAAATTCACAAGGCATAAACTATTGTGTACTATCAACTCTGAGAGATCCAGTGGCATTATGTGAGTAATTGTAAAAGATCTTCCTGACATCATCGTCGAATGGCGTAATCAATTTTTTAAAGTTACGCCGTCTGGATTTCCCCACAGGAGGTTGACTTATTCGCATTTACCTAACCACATTTTTGATAGTTGGGGAATGGAGAACCAGAGGATATAGGTGAAGGGGGGGGAGATTTAACAGGAACCTGAGGGGTAAGTTCTTTTCACACAAAGCATGGTGGGTGAATGGAACAAGCTGCCGGAGGAGGTAGTTGAGGCAGGGACTATCGCAACATTTTTTAAAAAAACCTGAATAGGACAGGTTTAGAGGTTTATGGGCCAAACACAGATAGGTGGGACATGTGTAGATGGAACATGTTTTTACACAGAGAGTGGTGAATCTGTGGAACTCTCTGCCACAAAATGTAGTTGAGGCCAGTTCATTGGCTATATTTAAGAGGGAGTTAGATGTGGCCCTTGTGGCTAAAGGGATCAGAGGGTATGGAGAGAAGGCAGGTACAGGATACTGAGTTGGTTAATCAGCCATGATCATATTGAATGGCGGTGCAGGCTCGAAGGGCCGAATGGCCTACTCCTGCACCTATTTTCAATGTTTCTATGTTGGTCAGTGTGGGCAAGTTGGGCTGAAGGGCCTGGTTCCACGCTGTATTACTCCATGACTATTTCTGTTTAAGAAAAAACTGCAGATGCTGGAAAAATTGAAGGTCAGTCTGAAGGGTCTCGACCCGAAACGTCGCCTATTTACTTCTCTCCATAGATGCTGCCTCACCTGCTGAGTTCCTCCAGCATTTTTGTACACCTATGACTATTTCTGTTCATTTCCACTGAAGAAAATTCACGTTATGAACAGTTGTCAGAAATTAAACCATTTCATCACCGTGAAAAGGAATTTGATATGTAACACCGTATATCTATACTATACTTAAAGAATGTATGAAAAACAAAGATTTTCACTGTGCCCAGATTCATAGGTAAATGTGAGAATAAAGTGTGTCGGAAGGAACCGCAGATGCTGGTTTACACCGAAGGAAGACACAAAATGCTGGAGTAACTCAGCGGGATAGGCGGCATCTCAGGATATCACTTCACTGCATTACTGAGGAAGTAGTGCCTTGTGAGAAATGTCAACCTTCATAAGTGGTGTTTTCTCAGGGACATACTGATCAGAGAGATGATGTAGTGGTTCAGAGTGTGGTGTGGGGGGAGGGGGGGGGGGGATTACGATTGATTCAATGAGGAATTGGCAGCAATGCAGTAGGAAAGATAAGAGTGATACAGCGTGGAAACGCCCTTCAGCCCAACATGCCCATACCAACCAACATGTCCCATCTACACTAGTCCCACCTACCTGCGTTTGGCCTCTAAACCTGTCCTCTTCAAGTACCTATCCAAATGTTGCTATAGTACCTGCCTCAACTACCTCCTCCATTTACTTGTGTAAAAAAAGTTTAGTGTAGTTTAGCTTAGAGATACAATGGGGAATCAGGCCCTTCGGCCACTGAATCGCCGACAACCAGCGATCCCCGCACACTAACCGAAACACACTAGGGACAATTTACAATTATACCAAGCCATTTAACCTACCAACCTGTACACCTTTGTATGGTGAGAGGAAACCGGAGATCCCCCCAAAAAATCCACACAGGTCACGAGGAGAAGGTACAAACTTCGTACAGACAGCACCCATAATCAGGATCGAACACGTGTCTCTGGCGCTGCAAGGTCGTAACTCTAGCGCTGCGCCACCGTGCTGCTCACAATGTTCAGTAGGAGGGTGTCATTTTAAGAGGCTTTTGGATAGGCACGTGGATATGCTCGGGAATGGAGGGAGATGCATCAAGGGCAGGCAGATGAGATCCGTTCATCTTGGCATCTTGCTCGGCATAGACATTGTGGGGCAAAGGGATTTCACTTGGATCTGGTTGGGACGGGAGTTGCATAAAATTGAATAAATAACGTTGAATAATCAACAGGTGATTAAACGTGTTTGCATCGCCGAGTAGTAATAATAATAATAAGCAGAATGTGATAGGGGAGCAGTGTGAGAAATGGCAATACTATAACAGAAAAACAAAAAAATCAACTTAAAAATGAAGGGTTCTTTATCTGAATGCACAAAACGTGAAATTTCTCCAATTTCAAATAACCCCTGAATTTCCCCCCTCTGCACCCCTCCCCCACCCTAGTCATCCTTCTAGTTCCACTGTTTGCATCCGTGTCTCCCTTCGTTGTCACCTCTTCCACAGCCAACAATGGACCATTGTGGGCTCCACCTTTCCTTGGTCATGGGTGCCAGCTCTGATTCGTTCTGAGCCTTTCCATGCCTCTTGTTTCCCCTCTCCTCACGACTTTCAGTCCGAAATATCACCTACTCCTTCTCACCAGAGATGCTGCCTGACCCGCTGGTGTTACTCCAGCTTTTCGTGTCTAACTTTGGTGTGAACCAACATCTGAAGTTCCTTCCCACACAATCAAGACATAAATTGGTTTGATCTAATCGGCACCACAAAAAGTGACCAAAGATTGAAAATGATTACCTCAGACGATGTGACATTTCAGAAGATAAGATATAGTAAGGTCAACCACCCCCTCATGACACCTTCAGCATTCAATAAGATCACGACAGGATCTCGCATCTCGGTGACACTTCTACTGCAATAACCCCGAATATCTTTGGATCTAAAAATCCACCAGCCTTCAACAAGAGCTGTACCTCTTGGGCAGAGAATTTCAAAGATTTACCACTCTGAGTGAAGAAATGTTTTGGGTTTTTTTCGGTGCAGAAAAGAATTGCAGACCCTGGCTTTATACCGAAGATAGACACAAGTGCTGGAGATACTCAGCGGGTCAGGCAGCAAGTCTGGAAAAAAAGGATGGGTGACGTTTCGGGTCAGGACCCATCTTGAGACTGAAAGTAGAGGGGAAGGAACTGGAGGTAGGAAAACAGCAGGACAATACATGACCAGCAACAGATGAACAAGGAAGGTGGAGCCCATAATGTCCCATTTAATCACCCTGAGAGAGTTCCGGGACCGCTGGGCTCCGCAGGGTGTTGAATGTATCCTTAATAAGGATTGTATCATAGTTGTATCGTAGGTTATTATGGATATATGTTTGTATTGTAGTATCGTGGTGGGTTCTGGCTTGTTTTATTGTAGTGTAATTATTATTTTTTAATAATTGAATACATTTTTTTGATAAAATAAATAAATAAATAAAAGTCCCATTTATTCTGGTTCATTCAAGAGATGTGGACTTTGCAAGCTGGGCCAGCATTTAGTATCCTCGAGTTATACAGCATGGAAACAGGCCTATCGGCCCTACTTGCCCACGTCGACCAACATGCCCTATCTACGCTAGTCCCACCGGCCTTCTAATCGTTCCCATTACATGTACCTGTCCAATTGAACATTGCCCTACCCTAACTGCCCATCCTCAGCGGCCCATGGTGGTCGATCCAACCCACATTGCCATTAGGGGTTCATAAATTCTAGGAGCAGATTTAGGCCATTCGGCCCATCAAGTCTACTCCGCTGTTCAATCATGGCTGATCTATCTATCGCGCTCAACCCCATTCTGCCTTCTCCCCATATCGTCTATCACTCAGACCAATCAAGAATCCGTTAATCTCAGCCTTAAAAATACGCAATGACTTGGCCTCCACAGCTGCGCCTTTTTATTCTGAGGCCATGGCCTCTGCTCCTAGATTCTCCCACTAGTGGAAACATCCTCTCCGCATCCACACTATCCGGACCTTTCAATATTCGGTAAGTTTCAATGAGGTTCCCCCCCCATTCCCCTCATCCTTCTGTGGCAATGAATTTCACAGATTCACCACCCTCTGTCTAAAGACATTTCTCCTCATCTCCTTTATTAGGGTGCACCCTTATTCCGATGATGTGCCCTCTGGTCCCATACGAGTAAAATCTGATCTATATATTTTAAATAGCAAGGGAGCAAAGCCACATCTACTTAATCTCTCCTCGTACTTGGCATAATAGACAATAGGTGTAGGAGTAGGCCATTCGGCCCTTCGAGCCAGCACCGCCATTCAATGTGATCATGGCTGATCATCCACAATCAGTACCCCGTTCCTGCCTTCTCCCCATATCCCCTGACTCCGCTATCTTCAAGAGCCCTATCTAGCTTTAGGAAACAATCTGGTGAAAAGACTGCAGGAAATTTGATATCGTCTGTATCTCTACCTAATCTCAGTCAACTGAACTCGAAGATATAATACTCAGAAAAAAAAACTACACACTACTGTAAAAAGCCAGCTTGCTCTTCAATGATACAAGATTATATGCATGAGTAACAGCAGCAGATAGTGACAGGTGGAGCAAAGCAAAGCCACTATCAATGATCAGATCAAAGCCCTACTGGGCCTGTCCCACTTACGTGATTATTTTCAGCGACTGCTGGCACCCGTCATAGTCGCCGAAAATTTTAAAAATGTTGAAAATCCTGCAACATTACGGCTCTTTGGGCAACTACTCACAACACTACAGGCGACACTCCGCGACCAAGTGGGAAAGGCCCTTTACTCTCTGCCACGTTCAGCCAGGAGTGACTGCGGACAATTAAAAATAGAAGGCTCCACGATCATCCATATCCTCAATAATGGCAGAGTTTAGCCAAATCACAAAGACAAAACGTAGAGATGGTTGAAAGCTTCAAGTTCCCAGGAGTAAATATCACCAGCAACTTGTCCTGGACCACCCACATTGAAGCATTGGCTAAGAAAGTGCACCAACACTTCCATCGGCAGATGGGCATCTCTCTAACAACTCTCGCCAACTTCTACAGACGCGTTGCAGAAAGCATTTTATAGGGATGCATCACAGCACGGTATGGGAGCAGCTCCATCCTAGACTGCAAGAAATTGCACAGAATTCTGGACATTGCCCAAACCGTCACACAAACCAACCTCCCTTCCATTGGCTCCGTCTACATCTCACGCTGCCTCGGCAAGGCCAGCAGCATAATCGAGGACCAGTCTCACCCCGGACACTCCATCTTCTCCCCTCTCCCGTCGGGCAAGAGGTACAGAAGTGTGAAAACGCACACCTCCAGATTCAGGGACAGTTTCTACCCACCTGACATCAGGCAAATGAAGCATCCTTTCACCAACTAGAGAACGGTTCTGAGCCACCGTCTACCTCATTGGAGACTTTCGGACTATCTTTAAATCAGACATTTCTGAACTGCATCTTGCACAAAAGACAAAAGCTTTTCACTGCTCCTCGGTACATGTGACAATAAACTAACTAACTAACTAACTAACTAACTAACTAACTAACTAACGAAAATACCAATTTTACGATCCATCAATATCTCATCTTGACATTCCACCATTATATGAAAGATCTAAAAAAACCACTGTAGTAAGTTTTGGATCATCTGCAACTTGACCCAGTTTCCAGACAAGAGTAGTCCAGCTGAACTTTGTGGAAAACTACAATTCAAAAGTGTACGAAAAACCCCCCAAATATTTTCAAAGCTTAAGGGACTTTTAACAAAGAAAAACGAAAATCTACCCGTTATTTTCTTTTTATAGACACAAAATGCTGGAGTAAATCAGTGGGTCAGTCAGCATCTCCAGAGAAAAGATATAGGTGACTAATGCAGGCAATGGAGGTGATTTTATCATGTTTTATGCTTGTACTTTATGCAAAGTGGCAAGGTTTTGTGCAGCTCACCAAGGTTGAGGAAAGACATTCTTGCCATAGAGGCAGTACAGAGAAGGTTCACCAGACTGATTCCTAGGATGTCAGGACTTTCATATGAAGAAAGACTGGATAGACTCGGCTTGTACTCGCTAGAATTTAGAAGATTGAGGGGGATCTTATAGAAACTTACAAAATTCTTAAGGGGTTGGACAGGCTAGATGCAGGAAGATTGTTCCCGATGTTGGGGAAGTCCAGAACAAGAGGTCACAGTTTAAGGATAAGGGGGAAATCTTTTAGGACCGAGATGAGGAAAACATTTTTCACACAGAGTGGTGAATCTGTGGAATTCTCTGCCACAGAAGGTAGTTGAGGCCAGTTCATTGGCTATATTTAAGAGGGAGTTAGATGTGGCCCTTGTGGCTAAAGGGATCGGGGATATGGAGAGAAGGCAGGTACAGGATACTGAGTTGGATGATCAGCCATGATCATATTGAATGGCGGTGCAGGCTCGATGATCTAACTCCCTCTTAAATATAGCCATTGAACTGGCCTCAACTACCTTCTGTGGCAGAGAATTCCAGAGATTCACCACTCTCTGTTTTCCTCATCTCGGTCCTAAAAGATTTCCCCCTTATCCTTAAACTGTGACCCCTTGTTCTGGACTTCCCCAACATCGGAAACAATCTTCCTGCATCTAGCCTGTCCAACCCCTTAAGAATTTTGTAAGTTTCTATAAGATCCCCCCTCAATCTTCTAAATTTTAGCAAGTACAAGCCGATACTCCTTGACCACTTAAGTTTCTGGTCAATTCTTGCTAGGATGTTGCTAATAATGCATCATAACGTTGTTGAATATCAAAGGAAAGCGGATAAGTTCTCTCTTATTGCAAATGGTTATTGCACGGATCTTAGAGACGTAGATTTGTTGCATTTTGCAATTTGCATTTTAGGAATGCATTGGTGTTGCATTTTGGGAAGTCTAACATGGGCAGGACCTACACAGTAAATGGTAGGCCTCTGGGTAGCGTTGTAGAGCAGAGAGATCTAGGAGTACAGGTGCATGGTTCCTTGAAGGGCGAGTCGCAGATAGTTAAGGTGGTCAAAAAGGCATTTGGCATATTGGCCTTCATCAGTCAGAGCATTGAGTATAGAAGTTGAGAGGTCATGTTGCAGTTGTATAAGACGTTGGTGAGACCGCATTTAGAGTATCGTGTTCAGTTCTGGGCACCATGTTATAGGAAAGATGCTGTCAAGCTGGAAAGGGTACAGGGAAGATTTTCGAGGATGTTGCCAGGGCTTGAGCTATAGGGAGAGGTTGAGTAGGCCGGGACTCTATTCCTTGGAGTGCAAGAGGATGAAGGGTGATCTTATTGAGGTGTACAAAATCATGAGAGGAATAGATCAGGTGAATGCACAGAGTTTCTTGCCCAAAGTAGGCGAATCAAGGAACAGAGGACAGAGGTTTAAGGTGAAGGGGAAAATATTTAATAGGAATTTGAGGGGTATGTGGGCCTAGTGTAGCTGGGAGATGTTGGCCGGTTTGGGCAAGTTGGGCCGAAGGGCCTGTCTCCACACTGTATGACTCAATGACTATGACATTTCTTAGTCATTGCCTAAATATTACACGGGTCTTTTGCAAAATTGAATGAAGCTGCTTTGGAGGTGTCAATGGAACTGAGCAATGTTTCAGACAAGGCCCTGAAGAACTCGTGGTGCCCTGAGACTAAGTAGATTGGCCTTCAACACATACACCCAATCTTGTTTTATATTTGGTTGAGATTATGAAGAATTATTTTCCCTTTAGTTTCATAACATTAATTTTATCAAGCCTTCAGAAGGTCATAAGTGATAGGAGTAAAATTAGGCCATTCGGCCCACCAATGACTTGGCCTCCACAGCCTTCCGAGGCAAAGATTTCCACAGATTCACCACCCTCTGACCAAAGACATTTCTCCTCATCTCCTTCCCAAGAGAACGTCCTTCATGATGCCAAGCATACTGCCAAGGGCAGTCCCTCTTAACGTGGCTCTCGAATTCAGCCCTTTTTATCCCTGCTTGGAGCCGGGCTGAATGAAGATAGAGCAAAATGACAGAACCTGAACAGCTTGATAGATTTAGGTTTATTATTGTCACTTTAACCGAGGTACAGTGTGTGTGCGTGCTATCCAAATAAATCAGATAATACCATACACGAAGGCAGACACAAAATGCTGGAGTAACTCAGCGGGTGGGGCAACATCTCCGGAGAGAAGGAATGGGTGACGTATCGGGTCGAGACAATAAACAATAGGTGCAGGAGTAGGCCATTCGGCCCATCGAGCCAGCACCGCCATTCAATGTGATCATGGCTGATCATCCCCAATCAGTACCCCGTTCCTGCCTTCTCCCCATATCACCTGACTCTGCTATTTTTAAGAGCCCTATCTAGCTCTCTCTTGAAAGCATCCAGAGAACCTGCCTCCACCGCCCTCTGAGGCAGAGCATTCCACAGACTCACCACTCTCTGTGAGAAAAAGTGTTTCCTCGTCTCCTTTCTAAATGGCCTACTCCTTATTCTTAAACTGTGGCCCCTGGTTCTGGACTCCCCCAACATCGGGAACATGTTTCTTGCCTCTAGCGTGTCCAAGCCCTTAACAATCTTATATGTTTCAATGAGATACCCTCTCATCCTTCTAAACTCCAGAGTGTACAAGCTCCATTCTCTTAGCATATGACAGTCCCGCCATCACGGGAATTAACCTTGTAAACGAAAGCTGCACTCCCTCAATAGCAAGAATGTCCTTCCTCAAATTAGGGGATCAAAACTGCACACAATACTCCAGGTGTGGTCTCACTAGGGCTCTGTACAACTGCAGAAGGACCTCTTTGCTTCTATATTCGATTCCTCTTGTTATAAAGACCAACATGCCATTCTCTTTCTTCACTGCCTGCTGTACCAAGGGTCTCGACCCGAAACGTCACCCATTCCTTCTCTGCAGAGACACACTTTTTCTCAGAGTGGTGAGTCTGTGGAATTCTCTGCCTCACCCGCTAAGTTACTCCAGCATTTTGTGTCTACCTTCGATTTTAACCAGCATCTGCAGTTCTTTCTTACACATTACCTTACGTGAATACTTGATTAGAACAGGTGTCAAGGGTTATGGGGGAGAAGGCAGGAAAATGGCATTAGGAGGCAGGGATCAACCAAGAATGAATGGCGAAGTGGACTCGATGGGCCGAATGGCCTAATCCTATTCCTATAACTTGTGAATCAAGCCCAAACACAAACCAATTAGGAGCAGACGAGGGCATTCGATCCAATTTGAGATTCCAGCTACCAAGACAGATATGCACAGCAATTCGTTCTTCCCCCACACAATTAAAGCATGGAATAATCTTCACCCTACCATAGTTACCCAAACAGACGCAACTAAATTTAAGGTAGCTCTTTCTTTCCAAAAACCCTCTCTGGCTTAAGTCCCCCCTCCACCACCTCCAGTTTAAATTCCATTTGGAATATTTTGGAGGACCAAGAAACCAAGAAACAAGAAAGCAAAACGCAAGTACAATGGGTAGAACGAAGAGAAAATTGCCATAGTGCAGAATATTCCCAGATCTGCTGTTCACATCCTTGCATCCCTGTCGTTAGCACATCTTCCCCAGCCAACAATGGGCCATCATGGACTCCACCCTTCCTGAGGTCATCTGCTGCCGGCCCCGTTTTGTTCTGGCTTTCCCAAGCTTTCAGTCAGGGCGACACGGTGGTGCAGCGGTAGAGTTGCTGCCTCACAGCGCCGGCGACCCGGGCTCGATTCTGATTACGGGTGCTTGTCTGGACAGAGTTTGTACGTTCTCCCCGTCACCTGCTTGGTTTTTCGCCAGGGTCTCCAGTTTCCTCCCACACTCCAAAGACGTGCAGGTTTGTAGGTTAATTGGCTTGGTGTAAATGTAAATTGTCCCTAGTGTGTGCACGGATAGAGTTAGTGTGCGGGGATCGCTGGTCGGAGTGAACTCATTGGGCCGAAGGGCCTGTTTCCGTGCTGTATCTGTCGGTACAGAGTTTGTATGTTCAACCCACCCCACCTGGGTTTTCCCTGGGTGCTCCAGTTTCCTCCCACTCTTCAAAGGTTTGTAGGTTAATTGGCTTTGGTAAAAATTGTAAATTGTTCCTAATATGCATGTGTGCAGGATTGTGCTAATGTACGGGGATCGCTGGTCAGTGTGGACTCAGTGGGCCGAAGGGCCTGTTTCCATGCTGTATCCCTAAACTAAACTAAAGAAGCTAGACACAAAATGCTGGAGTAACTCAGAGAGACAGGCAGCATCTCTGGAGAGAAGGAATGGGTGATGTTTCTGGCCATGAGTCTTCTTTAGACAGTTCCTTCGTAAACTAAAGAAGCGTCACCTATTCCTTTAAGGTAGACAGAATTGCTGGAGGAACTCAGTGGGTGAAGCAGCATCTATCAATATCTATCCATAGATGCTGCCTCACCCGCTGAGTTTCTCCAGCATTTTTATCTACCTTCGATTTTCCAGCATCTGCAGTTCCTTCTTAAACCTATTCCTTTAATCCAGAGATGCTGTCAGACCCGCTGAGTTACTCGAGCAATTTATGTCTGTCTTGGGTATGAACCAGCATCTGCAGATCCTTCCTGCACATTAGTGATCAGGTGACTTGCCTCAAAGAGGGCAGGGCAACCCCCTTGGTCAAAGACACCATATTCAATCATCACCTTGGGTCGTCACTTCCTAAAGAATAAAAGAGACTATTGTGGTGCGTGGGTCTCGAAAGGAGGCACGAAGTCCAGAGTTTCGAGAAGCACCTTTATTATATTCCTCCCGGTTGTAGGGAGGACGAAACTAGCGGAAGATGGCACCCAAACCCCTGCCTTTTAAACCCTCCGGCTAAGGGCCGCCTCCGGACTGCACCACTCCTGTGCCGAGGGGTTCGGCAGTATGATGGCACGACCCTTAGGAGCCACCACAGGACCCCCCCCCCCCCCAGAACCAGAGGCACAATTTCATTGCCAGCAACACACTAAAGGCTTCTTGCAAACTTGCCTATCTGTACAGGAGCATGAGCACTTGAAGATAGCCACCTTTATGTACCACTGCTAGTTACACAACATCTACACCATGTACCACACTAATTACACACCAGAGAATTGTGAACGCAGCCCTGACCATCACACAAACAAACCTCCTTTTCACTGACCCCATTTATACCTCATGCTGCCTCGGCAAGGCCAGCAGTATTATCAAGGACGAGTCGCATGCTGGCCACTCCCTCTTCAACACTCCACAGTCAAAAAGGCCCAACAGAGGATGTACTTCCGTCGGCAGCTGAGGAAACACAATCTGCCACAGGCAATGATGGTCCAATTCTACACGGCCATCGTTGAGTCTGTCCTCACCTTCTCCATCATGGTCTGGTTTGGCTCAGCCACCAAGCACGACATCCGGAGGCTGCAGCGAATCGTCCGATCAGCTGAGAAGGTTGTTGGCTGCAACCTTCCCTCCATTGACTAACTGTACACCGCAAGGGCCAGGAAGCGAGCGGATAAGATCATCTCCGACCCCTCTCACCCTGGCCACAAACTCTTTGAAGCACTTCCCTCTGGAAGGCAACTCTGGACTGTCAAAGCTACCACAGCCAGATATTAAAACAGCTTTGTTCCACGAGTAGTAGCTCAATTCAATAACCAAAAGTCTGTAGCCTCCTTTAGCTCTGGTATTTTATTTCATTCACATGTTTAAACTGTAATGTTTTATTATTAATGTTTAATGTTTTATGTGTCATTCTTAATTGTTACTGTATGTCGTGTTGTTACTTGCGAGCAAATTCCTTATATGTGTACATACTTGGCCAATAAACGTATTCATTCATTCTCCCTCCCATCGGACAAAACGCACACCTCCAGATTCAGGGGCAGTTTCTTCCCAGCTGTTAACGGGCAACTGAACCATCTTACAACAACTTGAGAGCAGTCCTGATCTACCTCATTTGGAGAACCTCGGACTATCTTTGATCAGATTTCACTGGCTTTACCTTGCACTAAACGTTATTTCCTTATCATGTATCTGTACACTGTGCATGGTTTAATTGTAATAATGTATTGTCTTTCTGCTGACTGGTTAGCCCGCAACAAAAGCTTTTCACTGTACCTAGGTGCACGAGACAACAAACTAAACTATTTTGACATTAATTTATTACCTGGACCCAATAGACAATAGGTGCAGGAGTAGGCCATTTGGCCCTTTGAGCCAGCACCGCCATTCAATGTGATCATGGCTGATCATCCCCAATCAGTACCCTATTCCTGCCTTCTTCCCATATCCCCTGACTCCGCTATTTTTAAGAGCCCTATCTATCTCTCTCTCTCTCTCTCTTGAAAGCATCCAGAGAACCTGCCTCCACTGCCCTCTCAGGCAGAGAATTCCACAGACTCACCACTCTCTGTGAGAAAAAGTTTCCTCGTCTCCGTTCTAAATGGCTTACTCCTCATTCTTAAAGGATCCCCTCCCTTTCTAGTCACAATCAAAATCTCGAACTTCATATGCAGGCTGCAACTAATGAAGGTGACAACTCAGACCATTTCAAGGACAAATCCAGAATATACTTTATCAATAATGTCCACGTTACCCAAATTCATCAGAAAAATGAGGATCAATAAATCAGGACGGCAGCTGTATCTCAGGGCCAAGGTAACTCGCTGGGCTCTGGAAACAGTGACAATCAACTGGGGTTTAATCCCCCAACCCCCACTCTTTCCCACCGCCCCTCTACCTCTCTTCCTTACCTGCCGCAGCTCGCTGGACTCCTCGCACTCTCGGTGACTTGGTTTCTCACAGAGGGAAGCAGCTTGTCGCCGGTAATCTGCAAAATCAGGGCAGACAAACAAAAAAATAAATAAATAAACATTGTGTGTCCATTTCCCTCCAGAGATGCTGCCTGTCCCGCTGACAAGTTAATCCTGCACTTTTCGTTTTACCACAACAAATATATATAGGCGTATGTATGTGTATATGTACGTGTATGTGGGTGTGGCACACACACGCACATATAAACATGCACATTCATACACATATATTCATACTGTACACATAGTACACATATACACACACCCATATATACATACACATGCACACCACACATTCATTCACACACACCCATATACACACACACACACACACACACACATTCATGCACACCCACACACACATTCATACACACACACACACATACCCACAGGCACACCCTCACACACACCCACAAATTCATAGACACATAAATATCCACACACACACACACACATTCATACTCACATATTCACACACACATTTTTATACCACACATTCATACAAACATATACACACACAAACCTACAAATATACACATACACAAACATACACGCACACACATGCAACATACATATGCCACACAAACACACTTTCAAACAAGTACACTCAAACACACAAACACACACTCATACAAACACACACATTCATACACACACATTCATACACATACCCACACATACTAATAAACACACACATTCATACACACACACACACTCCCACATTCAAACACACACATTCATACACATACCCACACATACTAATAAACACACACATTCATACACATACCCACACATACTAATAAACACACACATTCATACACATACCCACACATACTAATACACACACATTCATACACACACCCACATTCATACACTCATACACATACATTCACACACCCACATTCATACAACACGCTCACACACACACACACACATTCATACAACACGCTCACACACACACATTCATACACGCCCAAATTCACACACACACAGTACACACATTTATACGCACGCACAAATATTCATACACACACACTGACATACTCACACTGACATCCACACACATATATTTTTCACACACACCCAAGCATATGCATACACCATTTATACACACACACACACACACACATACATAGATATTACATTTACTATGAAAACAGTTGCCCGTTGCCGGGGTTGTTTAGCGGGCCGTGGACGCCACGGCGACTGGCGCTGACAGCTGGACCTGCTCTGCCGGGGTGGAGGGGGTTTGATGCCGGGGTTTGATGCCGGGGTGGAGGGGGTTTGATGCCGGGGTTTGATGCCGGGGTGGAGGGGGTTTGATGCCGGGGTGGAGGGGGGATGGATGGAGGGTGGGCCCCGACACCGACACCAGGCCTAGGCCAAGACCCCGGAGCTCCGAGCGGCCGCGGCCGCAGCGACGACACATCATCATCATCATCATCATCCACTACCCGCCGCCACGGCCACGGAAGGTTCTGGCAAAAGGGGGCCGACGAGGGGCGAGGTGAGAGAGGCGAGGGGAGAGGGGCGAGGGGAGAGGGGCGAGGGGTGAGGTGTAAGGGGTAATGGGGAATGGGAAGGGGGAAGGTGTGAGGGAAGTAAACGAGGGACGACACCTTGTATTTCTCCCCTCATCCCGAGGCCGCCGCCGCTTCCTGCTTCCCTGACGGTCACCATCTTCCTGCGTGAGTGAGTGAGCGAGCGCCGATGTTACCGGCTCCGGGCGGAGCCGCGGCGAGAGGGAGGGAGGGAGGGAGGGAGTCACACACACACACAGAGAAGTGTGGAAACAGGCCCTTCGGCCCAACTGGCCCACACCGACCTACATGCCCCCATCTACACTAGTCCCACCTGCCTGTGTTTGGCCCATATCCCTCCAAACCCGTCCTTTCCATGCACCTGTCTAACTGTTTCTTAAATGTGCCCCAACTACCTCCTCTGGCAGCTGGATGTGCCCCATACACCCACCACCCTCTGTATGAAAAAGTTACCCCTCAGATTCCTATTTAATCTCCCTCTCCCTCTCCCTCTCCCTCTCCCTCTCCCTCTCCCTCTCCCTCTCCCTCTCCCTCTCCCTCTCCCTCTCCCTCTCCCTCTCCCTCTCCCTCTCCCTCTCCCTCTCCCTCTCCCTCTCCTTGAGCCTATGTCCTCTGGTTCTCAATTCCCCCAACTCTGGGCAAGAGACTGTGCATTTAAACTCTCAATTTTCCTCATGATTTGGTCTACTCCTGCACCTAATGTCTATTGTCACCCCTGTGTGTTTACCCGATGTATTCATAGAATCATAGTCATACAGCATGGACACAGCACTTCGGCATAACTTGCCCACACCGTCCAACATGTCCCATCTACACTTGTCCCACTTGCCTATGTGTGGCCCATATGCCTCCAAAACTCTGCTACCCATGTACCTGTCTAAATGTTTCTTAATTGTGCCTCAACTACCTCCTCCGGCAGCTCGTTCCATACACCCGCCACCCTCTGTGTGAAAAAGTTACCCCCCAGGGTCCTATTTAATATTTCCCCCCTCTCCTTAAGCATATGTCCTCTGGTTGTCGATTTCCCCTACCCCAGGTAAACAAGTCTGTGTCGGAAGATATACACAAAATGCTGGAGTAACTCAGCAGGACAGGCAGCATCTCTGGAGAAAAGGAAGGGATGACATTTCGGGTCAAGACCCATCTTCAGACTCTATGCATCTACCCAATCGATTCATAGAGTGATACAGCGTGGAAACAGGCCCTTCGGCCCAACTTGCCCACACCGACCTACATGCCCCATCTGCACTAGTCCCACCTGCCTGCGATTGGCCCATAAACCTGTCCTATCCATGTACCTGTCTAAATGTTTCTTAAATGTTGTAATACTCCCTGCCTCAACTACATACTTTATGTGAAAATGTTGCCCCTCAGGTTCCCATTCATTCTTTACCACTCTCTCACCTTATACCTATGTCCTCTGGTTCTCGATTCCCCTACGCTGGGTAAACATCTCTGTGCATTTACCCGATCTATTCATAATCACACAGGCCCTTCGACCCAACTTGCCCATACTGACCAACATGCCCCATCTACACTAGTCCCACCTGGCTGCGCTTGGACCATATCCCTCTAAACCTGTCCTATTGATTTACCTGTCTAAATGTCTCTTAAACATTGTGATAGTACTTGCCTCAACTATCTCAATAGGCAGCTCATTCCCTCTGTGTGAAAAAGATAACTCTTAAGATCCTGTTAATCTTTCCTCTTTCACCTTAAAACCTATGTCCTTTGGTTCTCGATTTCCCCAACTATGGGCAAGAGACTCTGTGCATCCACCCAGTCTACTCTTCTCATAAGTTCATAAGTGATAGGAGAAGAATTAGGCCATTCGGCCCATTAAGACTACACCATTCAACCATGGCTGATCTCCCTCCTAACTCCATTCACCTGCCTTCTCCCCATAACCCCTAACAACTGTACTAATCAAGAATCTATGCATCTCTACTTTAAAATATCAATTGACGGCCTTCACAGCCTTCTGTGGCAAAGATTCACAGATTCACCACCCTCTGATTAAATAAATTCCTCCTCGTCTCCTCCCTAAAGGAACATCCGTTAATTCTGAGGCTATGACCACTGGTCCTAGACACTCCCACTGGTGGAAACATCCTCTCCACATCCACTCTATCCAACCCTATATTGATTTTATACACCTCTATAAGACCATGCCTCCTGCGTTCCAAGGAATAAACATAGTGGCGGGGCCTGGCCTGGCCTCGTTTGGCTGGGAGGGGGTGCGGGGGACTGGGAACACACCAGGCCCACAGGTCCAGGGACAGTGCTTCACTGCATCAATGTCCCTCTGGGGAAGATCACCACATTATAGCAGGTATTTTTGTGGCCTGTACCAGACTCTCCCACTAGTGGAAACATCCTCTCCACAGACTCTCCCACTAGTGGAAACATCCTCTCCACAACCACTCTATCCAGGGCTTTCACTATTAGGTATGTTTCACTGAGGTCCCCCTTCATCCATCTAAACTCCAGCGAGTACAGGCCCAGTGCCTTCAAACGCTCATCATATGTTAACCCACTCATTCCTGGGAACATTCTCGTGTTTAAACTCAACACAAGGCGAGAGAGAGTTAGATTTAGCTCTTCGGGCTAACGGAATCAAGGGATAGGGGGAAAAGGCAGGAACGGGCTACTGATTCTGGATGATCAGCCATGATCATATCGAATGGCGGTGCTGGCTCGAAGGGCCAAATGGCCTACTCCTGCACCTATTTTCTATGTTTCTAAGGCGCTTGCTTACTTCTGGATCAGCTTAATTTTCTAATGAACTTATACGATTGTTTAGGATTTTAAGATGAACTTTTTAACAATGTAAATTAGTGCATTTACCATTTTCTTATCATCCAACAGTAACATGGTGCAGTGTTTATTAACATCACAAACTGCATTTCCTACAAAAATAAGCATAAAAAGAGGTATTTTTAGGAGGACTGTTTTTTTATTTTTTGGTGTATCGTGCCATATAAAAATGTTGTAACCATGGCAAATGATCCCTCCTCATGCAGATGGTAGAACGTAACCACTCAACCACTATGTAGAACGTAACCACCCAGTATATTTTTAATATTCATTCAATTGTAGCATTTCTAAATTAGAATCTGACCCCTTTTCCATTCATAAAATATTGTAATTATCTAGTTAAGATAAATGTTATAAATGAATTACATTATTTTTCTAGTTTAAAAAAATATTATTTGCATTCTCAAATTGAATAGTAGACAAAATCTCATCCATGGCAATCAAACAATCTAGACAATAGATAATAGACAATAGGTGCAGGAGTAGGCCATTCAGCCCTTCGAGCCAGCACCGCCATTCAACGTGATCATGGTTGATCATCCCCAATCAGTACCCCGTTCCTGCCTACTACTGGTTGATCTCAATTTAAAATGTATCACAGCTGTTAACAAACGGGCACAGCGGTAGAGTTGCTGCCTTACAGCACTTACAGCGCCGGAGACTCAGGTTCGATCCCGACCACGGTTGCTGTCTGTACGAAGTTTGTACGTTCTCCCGGTCTCTTCTGTTTCTCCCACACTCCAAAGACGTACAGGTTTAATTGGCTTGGTATGAATGTAAGATTGTCCCTAGTGTGTGTAGGATAGTGTTAGTGTGCTGACCGGTGCTGACGATAGGCCGAAGGGCCTGTTTCCGCGCTATTTCCCTAAAATATAAAAAAACTAAAACTCGTCTGTTATTGTAATACGTAAAATTTGCTTTATAATCATAAATTCTCAGCATTTCATTATACATATATTTTAAATATTTAATTTTAAATGCAGTAATAAAAGTGAAGGTAGAGATTGGCCCTGAGTTGTGGTAAACATGCTATGTGTAGGAAGGAACTGTAGATGCTGGTTTAAACTGAAGATAGGCACAGAATTTGTAGTATATTATGTAGTGTGTTGCACTATGTGTGATACACTTACTCCATCTTCTCCGTGGATTGTCACCTTGGTGGAGAAGCTTGTGTGGACCTGAGATCCTGAGAGTGATGCCGTCTGGAGCTATGCTCCTGGTAGGGCCACCCATGGCGGTAAGGTCGAGGGGGAGGTCTCTGACAAAGAGCAATCCGACCAAGATCTCAACGGTGGAACAGGCGGAGGACGATGCCTGCCCTTAGTGGAGCGTCACAACGGCTGGGAAGGCGGATGAAGGCTGCAGCAGAAAAGGGTCTCCGGTCGTCTTGGACTCCATGCCACTGGATCCTGACCCAGATCTGTCAAGGACCGTGGGGTGGCTGTCTGTGCACCAGTCTGTGCACCACTCCATATAGGGAATATCATCCTGGAGGCACCCATGGTCAGCCACGACTGAAGGGGCCGAAGAATGTAGTACATTGTATGGCTCAGAGGATAGCACTCTTGACTTGGGTGGCAGAGTGGAGTAGCTGGTAGAACAGCACTAACAGCTCCAGAGACCCGGGTTCGATCCTGACCTCGGTTGCTGTCTGTGTGGAGTTTGCACATTCTCCCTGTGACTGCATGGTCCAGGTTCTCCAGTTTCCTTCCGCATCCCAAAGATATGCGGATTTGTTGGTTAATTGGTCTCTGTAAAATTGCCCCGAATGTGTAGGAAGTGGAACCAAGGAACTGCAGATGCTAGTTTACAAAAAAAGAAGATACAAAGTGCTGGAGTAACTCGGCATGTCAGGCAGCATCTCTGGAGAACATGGATAGTTGAAAGGTGCCAACCGGAAACGTCACCTTAACATGTCCACCAGAGATGCTGCCTGAGTTACTCCAGCGCTTTGTGTCTTTTTTTTGTAAACCAACATCTGCAGTTCTTTGCTTCCACAAATTTCTACTCCAGGTTTGGTTTATATTCTCCCCACATGTTGTAAAGTGTTTGATGATGCACTGTTTCACAGCCCTTGCCTGGTTCTACTCTCATCCATCAGTCTTCTGCTGCTTAAGAAACTCCAATTTAATTTGAACATAGTTAACTTTAGTTTAGAGATACAGCATGGAAACAGGCCCTTTGGTCTACCGAGTCCGTGCCGACAAGCAATCTCCCCGTACACTAGCTCTATCCTACACACTGGGGACAATTTTACAGAAGCCAATTAACCTACAAACCTGCACTTCTTTGTCATCTGGCAGGAACCTGGAGCATCCGGAGAAAGCCCACTTGGTCACAAGGAGAACGTACAAACGCCATACAGACAGCACCTGTAGTCAGAATTGAACCTGGCTCCCCGGTGCTGTGAGGCAGCAACTGTACCGCTGCACCACTGCCGCCAATTCACAGGACCAGACTAAACTAACAGCACATCCAGCTTCGAGTTAAAACCCAGCAAAGACTTGGAATTGTTTCAGAGAGCATATATTTGACTTGTGTAGGAGGGAACTATGGATGACAATAGGTGTAGGAGTAGGCCATTCGGCCCTTCAAGCCAGCACCGCCATTCAATGTGATCATGGCTGATCATCCCCAATCAGTACCCCGTTCCTGCCTTCTCCCCATATCCCCTGACTCCGCTATTTTTAAGAGCCCTATCTAGCTCTCTCTTGAAAGCATCCAGAGAACCTGCCTCCACCGCCCTCTGAGGCAGAGACTCACCACTCTCTGTGAGAAAAAGTGTTTCCTCTTCTCCATTCTAAATGGCTTACTCCTTATTCTTAAACTGTGGCCCCTGGTTCTGGATTCCCCCAACATCGGGAACATGTTTCCTGCCTCGCGAGTGTCCAAGCCTTTTACAATCTTATATGTTTCAATGAGATACCCTCTCATCCTTCTAAACTCCAGAGTGTACAAGCCCTGCTGCTCCATTCTCTCAGCATATGACAGTCCTGCCATCCCGGGAATTAACCTTGTAAACCTACGCTGCACTCCCTCAATAGCAAGAATGTCCTTCCTCAAATTAGGGGACCAAAACTGCACACAATACTCTAGGTGTGTAGTATTAGGGCTCTGTACAACTAACTCTGTAGGGAAGGTACACAAAATTGCTGGGGAAACTCAGCGGGTACAGCAGCATCTATGGAGCGAAGGAAATAGGCGACGTTTCGGGCCGAAACCCTTCTTCAGAACCACCTCCTCCCTAACTCTGTAGGGATGCTGGTTTAAACCGAAGATAGACACAAAAAGCTGGAGTAACTCAGCGGGACAGGCACCATCTCTGGAGAGAAGGAATGTGTGACATTGCAGGTCGAGACCCTTCTTCAGACACTGTCTCAGAAGGGTCTCGACCTGCAACGTCACCCATTCCTTTTCTCCAGAAATGCTGAGCTACTCCAGTTTATATTTGACTTGCTTCACTTGAACACTAGGTGGTATCTTCATCCATTAAAAGGAGCTTTAATGCAAATGGCTAAGAAATTCAGTTGGCATGCAAACTAGAGTTAAAAAAGTTTTGTACAGGAACCAAGGTGATTTTATGCCCATGCTGTAGTTTAGTTTAGAGATACAGCGTGGAAGCGGGTCCAAACCGACCAGCAATCACCAAAAGCTTCTCACCTGACCTCGGTACACGTGACAACAAACTAAACTAAACCTGAAGCTAATTGCATCCTACACACCAGGTACAATTCACAGAAGCCAATTAACCTACAAACCCGTGCTTCTTTATGGAATGTGGGAGAAAGCCAGAGCACTGCGGGCAGCACGGTGGCGCAGCGGTAGAGCTGCTCAGCCCATAGCGCCAGAGACCTGGGTTCGAGCCTGACTAGGGGTGCTGCTGTCTGTATGGAGTTTGTATGTTCTCCCTAGGACCACGTGGGTTTTCTCTGGGTGATCCTGTTTCCTCCCACCGTCCAAAGTGGTTAATTGGCTTCTGTGAAATTGTCCCTATTGTGTAAGATGGAACTAGTGTATGGGGCGATTGCTGGTCGGTGGGCTGAAGGGCCTGATTCCACTCTGTATCTCTAAACTAAAATAAATTGGATTTCCCGATCTTGCGTTTCCTAAACAGACTCTTCTTGAGAGTCTGCAGGAGACTGATGGGTGAGAATAGAACCAACTTTGGTCAAATTGTAAAGTGTCCCTAGTGTGTAAGATATTGATAGTGTACGGGCTGGTCACTGTTTGGCGCGGACTTGGTGGGCCAAAGGGCGTGTTTCCGCGCTGTATCTCTAAACGCTAAAGTCTAAAGCTTTGATAAACAGGCGTCACAGTGGTGCAGCGGTGGAGTTGCTGCCTTACAGCGCCAGAGACCCGGAGTCGATCCCGACTACGGGTGCTGTCTGTACGGAGTTTGTACGTTCTTCCCCGTGACTGCGTGGTTTTCTCCGAGACCTACGGTTTCCTCCCACAAGGCAGATTCGATGCCAGCATTTATATCAAGAGGACTGGAATACAAAAACAGAGATATAACGCTGAGATAGACACAAAATGCTGGAGTAACTCAGCCGGACAGGCAGCATCTCTGGAGAGAAGGAATGGGTGACATTTCCAGTCGAGACCCTTCTTCAGACTGATGTAATATTAAGGCTCTATAAGGCGCTGGTCAGGCCACATTTGGTGTATTGTGAGCAAATTTGGGCCCCATATCTGAGGAAGGATGTGCCGGCTCTGGAGAGGGTCCAGAGGAGGTTTACATGAATGATTCCAGGAATCGACAAATTCTTGAATAGAATGGGTGTCAAGGGTTATGGGGAGAAGGCAGGAAAATGGGATTAGGAGGCAGAGATCAGCCATGATTGAATGGAGTAGAATCGATGGGCCGAATGGCCTAATTCTACTATAACTTGCGAACTGGTGAACTCCAAAGGCGTACAGGTTTGTAGGTTAATTGGCTTGGTATAAATGTAAATTGTCCTTCGTGTGTGTAGGATAGTGTTAGTGTGCAGGGATAGCTGGTCGGCGCAGACTAGATGGGCTGAAGGGACTGTTTCTGCACTGTATCTCGAAACTAAACTAAACTAAAATCTTTTCACTGTACCTCGGTACATGTGACAGTAAATTAAACTAAACTTATTTTGTCACAAAATAGGAACATCAAAAATGAACAGGAATGTCAGGAATGATTGCATCTGCAGGTAAATTCTCCCCCAAGTGAATCCCTAGTTAATCTGTAATTAAATTCATGCATTTACTGTCACAGGTGCAGGTTTCGTCCAAGACATGATTGTTTTTGCAGCACTTAACACATTAATTGCACATAAATCAATAAACCTGACAGGACTGCAGCCAAATGTTGGTTTTACTATGATTGAGTGTGTTCCTGTGTGCACTCCATGCTTAAGGTGTGATCATGATGCACTGAGTAAAATCTCACCAAATCTTTCCATTTGTACAGCGTGGTACAATCGTTCATCGATTTCAAACAGCAATTAGTGCCTGCAGCACTTGAAAACGATTGAATATCTGAATGTGTAGGAAGGAACTGCAGATGCTGGCTTAAACCGAAGATAGACACAAAAAGATAAGACACAAACTCAGCGGGACAGGCAGCATCTCTGGAGAGAAGGAATGGGTGACGTTTTGGGACAAGGCACTTCTTCAGACGTTGTGTGGGAACGATTCCAGCACGAGGGCTGAGCTATAGGGAGAGGTTGAGCAGGCTGGGGCTTTATTCCTTAAAACGCAGGAGGATGAGGGGTGATCTTATAGAGTTTAGTTTAGTTTAGTTTATTGTCACGTGCACCGAGGTTCAATGAAAAGCTATTTTTTATTGCGTGCTATCCAGTCAGCTGAAATGCTATATATGATACAATCAAGCCACCTGATAAAATCCAGTAATGTCCGATTAAAGATAGTCCAAGGGTCTCCAATAAGGTAGATGGTAGATCAGGACCCCTCTCTAGTTGGTGATAAGATGGTTCAGTTGCCTGATAACAGCAAGTGTATAAGATCATGAGGGGAATAGATAGAGTCATAGAGTGATACAGTGTGGAAACAGGCCCTTTGGCCCAACTCGCCCACACCGGCCAACATGCCCCATCTACACTAGTCCCATCTGCCTGCGTTTGGTCCATATCCCTCCAAACCTGTCCTATCCATTTACCCGTCCAACTGTTTCTTAAACTATGTGATAGCCCCAGCCTAAACTACCTCCTCTGGCAGCTCGTTCCATACACCCACCACCCTTTGGGAAAAAGCCACCCCTCGGATTCCTATTAAATCTTTTCCCCTTCACCTTGAGCCTATGTCCTCTGGTCTTCGATTCCCCTACTCTGGGCAAAAGACTCTGTGCATCTAACCCGATCTATTCCTCTCATGATTTTGTATACCTCTATAAGATCTCCCCTCATCCTCCTGCACTTCATGGAATAGAGACCCGGCCTACTCAACCTCTCCCTGTAGCTCACACCCTCTAGTCCTGGCAACAACCATGTAAATCTCTTCTGAACCCTTTCAAGCTTGACAATATCTTTCCTATAACATGGTACCCAGAACTGAACGCAACCCGTGTTCGATCCTCACGTGTTGACTGTGAGTAGTTTGTATGTTCTCCCCGTGACCCCGCGAGTTTTGCCCGGTTTCCTCCCACATTCCAAAGACGTGCATGTTTGTAGGTTAATCGGTTTCTATCAGTTGCCCACTCGTGTGTAGGATGTGAAACTGGGATAACATGGAACGAGTGTGATGGGGTGATCGACGCAGTCCTTTTTCTCCATAGATCAAGGGGACGGCACAGTGGCGCAGCGGTAGAGCTGCTGCCTCATAGCACCAGGGACCTGGCTAAATGTTTCTTAAATGTAGCGATGGTCCCTGCCTCCACTACATCCTCCGGCAGCTCGTTCCATACACCCACCACCCTTTGCATGTAAAAGTTTGGTTCAGTAAGAATGTTATAAGTAAGGATGATCAGCCATGATCACATTGAATGGCGGTGCTGGCTCGAAGGGCCGAATGGCCTACTCCTGCACCTATTGTCTATTGTTCCATTGATTGTACATGTGACTCTTGACTGGAGTTGCTAATTGAACCACGCGACACACGAACGGGCCCTTCGACCCACAATATTTGTGCCAAACATGGTGCCTACTTAAACTTCTTCTTCTTCTTCTGCTTGCTACTGCACAACAGCCGGGCTATCTCGTGCACATCTGATCACATCTGCTTGTACATGACCCATATCCCTCTGCTATCCGCACTTCCACGTGCCTATCTAAAAGCCTCTTAATCACTACTCTCATATATGCCTCCACCACCACCCCTGGCAATGCGTTCCAGGCACCCACTGGTCTCTGTTAAAAAAAACAGCTTTGCACATCTCCATTAAACTTCCCCCCTCTCACCTATTGTTATGCCCCCACTCCCGTCAGGCAGAGGTACAGAAGGTTGAAAACGCACACCTCCCGATTCAGGGATAGTTTCTTCCCAACTGCTACCAGACAATTGAACCGTCCTCTCACCAATGAGAGAGTGGTCCTGACCTCCCATCTCCCCCATTGGAGACGTTTGAGCTGTCTTTAATTGGACTTTACTGGAGTTTATCTTGCACTGAACGTTATTCCCTGTATCCAGTATCTGTACACTGTGGACAGCTTCATTGTAATCATGTATAATCTTTACGCTGACTGGATAACACGCAACAAAACAAAATAACGTGATAGCGGTCACGGTGGCGCAGCGGTGGAGTTGCTGCCTTAGAGCGAATGCAGCGCCGGAGAACCGGGTTCGATCCTGATTACGGGTGCTGTCTGTACGGAGTTTGTACGTTCTCCCCGTGACCTGCGTGGGCTTTCTCCGAGATCTTCGGTTTCCTCCAACATTCCAAAGATGTACAGGTTTATAGGTTAATTGGCTTGGTAAATGTAAAAAAATTGTCCCTAGTGGGTATAGGATAGTCTTAATGTGCGAGGATCGCTGGTCGGCTTGGACCCGGTGGGCCGAAGGGCCTGTTTCACTGCTGTATCTCTAACTAAACTAAAAGGTTTTTCACTATACCTCGGCACATGTGATAATAATAAACTAAACTAAACTAAACAAAGATGTGGAGAGAATGTGTAGGAAAGAACTGCAGATGCTGGTTTAAATGCAGGAGTAACTCAGCGGGACAGGCAGCATCTCTGGAGAGAAGGAATGGGTGAGGTTTCAGGTCGAGACCCTTCTTCAGAAAGATGTGGAGAGGATGGTTCCACTAGTGGGCGAGTCTAGGACCGGAGGCCATAGAATCAAAGAATGTACCTTTAGAAAGGAGATGAGGAGGAATTTCTTCAGTCAGAGGGTGGTGAATCTGTGGAATTCTTTGCCACAGAAGGCTGTGGAGGCCAAGTCAATGGATATATTTCAGGTGGAGATTGACAGATTATTGATTAGTACGGGTGTCAGGGGTTATGGGGAGAAGGCAGGAGAATGGGGTTGAGAGGGGATGTTAGATCAGCCATGATTGAATGGCGGAGTAGACTTGATGGGCTGAATGGCCTAATGCCTAATTCTGCTCCTATAACATGAACGTGAAAATTAAACTATGCCCTCTAATTTTGTGCATTTCCACCCTGGGGAAAAAGGGTTCAGGCTGTCTACCTTATCTACGCGTCTCATGCTGTCTGTGAGTAAGCTGGATGGTGCAGGTAAACATATGCTCGAATAGCAATGTGTATTTTTCTCTGTTCAACCTCCCGCAGGCAATGCTGAAAATGCATGCATCTTCTGCTCGGTAAGTCTGGTTCCAGACACCAGTATAGTAACCACACCCAGCATCAGTTGTTCTCTCTCAATTGACCCAGCTCATTACCCGGGGCTCAATTGCGTAAGTAGATAACACGAGTCTAAACAAACACAAGTTGATTAAAACCAGTCTGCACATAAGATGTTTTGCAATCATAGCAGAGGTTTTCATAGCTTAGAGGGAGAGTAGGGACCCTGATTTTCAAGCGCAGTAGGGTAAACCTTGTTTTTAACTGAACTTGTGGGCATCACAGAGGCACAGCGGTAGAGTCGCTGCCTCAGAAAACACCAGAGACCCGTGTTCGATCCTGACTGCGGACACTGTCTGTACAGTGTTAGTACGTTCTCCCCGTGACCTGTGTTGGATTTCTCAAGGTGCTTCGGTTTCCTCCGACACATGTCATGAGGTCATAAGGTCATAAATAATAAATGTAGAATTACGCCATTCGGCCCATCAAGTCTACTCCGCCATTCAATCATGGCTGATCTATCTCTCCCTCCTAACCCCATTCTCCTACCTTCTCCCCATAACCTCTGACACCCGTACTAATCAAGAACATATCTATAACTCTATACATAACTAAAACTCTGATCTTGTTATCTTCCGGTTTGACAATCTTTCTATTTGCGCAAAAACAGTTCACGATAGCGCTAGGATTTTTCACCAGTTCACTCGTCGTTCTCCTGTGCTCCGATTGCACCAAGTTTCGTTCCGATCGGTTGAATGTTGTCAAAGTTAGCGAGGTTTAAAAATCTTAAAAACCGCGCTTGCGCAGATCGATCTCTTCTGCTGCCAGTCAGCGCCGCATGGATAAGTCTATTCCCCTGTCACTTGCCGGGACGGTCTGCCCCTTCCTGCGCTATCGCGTCTTTACTGGAGCTGAGGATGGCCGGCGGAGGTTTCCAACCAGACTTTTGGAGGGACCCGAAGCAGCCAAGCCCAGCCCAGCCCCGAGCAGCCCAGCCCCAAGCAGCCCAGCCCCAAGCAGCCCAGTGTTGAGCAGCCCAGCCCCGAGCAGCCCAGCCCAGCGTCGAGCAGCCCAGCTCCAAGCAGCCCAGTGATGAGCAGCCCAGCGTCGAGCAGCCCAGCCCCAAGCAGCCCAGTGTCGAGCAACTCAGCGTCGTCGACCCTGCCCAGCCCAGCCCAGAGTCGGAGATGTCGGCAAACGAAAAGCGGAGAATCTGATCCCAGCGGAGGAGAAGAACCGCTGTGAGTCCCCATCGCACCGCAAATTCCAGCCACTACCCCTATGGTCCCCCTCGCTGGTTCCTCCCCCCCTCCCTCGTGATGCGCCCCCTCCCCCCCATGGCTTTTCCCCCGTCTTTTCTCCGAGCTCATTCCCCCCCGCCCACACACCCCTCTCCCCCCCACACAACCGCCCCGCCCACACACACCCCACTCCCCCACAAGCCCTCCTACCCACACACACTCCCCCGCCCACCCACACCCACACCCCCCCCCCCCCCCGCCCACACCTCCCCGTCCCCACAACCCCCCCTCCCCCACACACCCACACATCTCACCACCCACACAACCGGCCGCCCACACATACACACCTCCCCCCCCCACCCCATAAACCCCCGTTACCCACCCCCCCCCACACCTCCCCATCCACACACACCCCTCCTCCCCTCCAACCCCACACGCCCCTCCCCCCCCACTACACACCCCACTTACCTCCCACACATGACGAGGAGGGGGAAGGGAGTGGTGGGGGATGAGGGGAAATGAGCCGCATCTGCGCAGTTAGGGGCTATAGGTGAGTGGTGGAATAGTGCGTTGGGGGAATGGGTGAGTGGTGGAATATCGCGTTAGGTAATGGGTTGCATTTGGGGAACCAGTGACCACCTCCCTTGTGCCCTAATGGGTCCCACTTAGTCTAGTCTCTGCCTAAAAATGATCCACTGACTTGGCCTCACCAGCCTTCTGTGGCCAAGAATTTCACAGATTCACCACCCTCTGACTAAAGAAAATTCTCTTCATCTTCCTAGAAGAACATCCTTTAATTCTGAGGCTATAACCTCTAGTCCTAGACTCTCCCACTCGTGGAAACATCCTCTCCACATCCACTCAATCCAAGCCTTTCACTATTCTGATTGTTTCAATGAGGGCCCCCCCTCATTCTTATCAACTCCAGCGAGTGCAGGCTCAGTGCCGACAAACGCTCATCATAGGTTATCCTACTCATTCTTGGATGTGTGGTGGATCACTGGTCGGTGCGGACTGGGTGGGCCTGTTTCCACAATGTATCTCTAAACTAAAGTCTTGTACACTGCGAGCTGTACTGCAGTTACCAGGGAGCGCTCTACACTAGCACAGTGACTGGAAACAATAGACAGAATGTGAGCAATGAGGCAATGGGCTGGGTAATGAATTGGTGGTTCGATGCATAAATCTGGTGCGGAATTTCAATGGTGTTGTTACTGTGTTATTCCATCACCATGGATGCCACAGTAATCAGCGACAGGGTGGTTTTAAGACAGAATCCTTGTGGAATGGGGAAACTGAGATAATGTTTAGCCTAATCACTTTACCCTGTGAATGCCTAGGCACAGTGCCGCAGCGGTACAGTTGCTGCCTATAAAGGGTCTGTCCCACTTAGGAGACCTAAACAGCAACCTCTGGTGACCTTGCCCGCCACCCAAGGTTTCCATGAGGTCACCGGAGGTTTTGGTCACTCTCCCTAATGGTCGAAAGTGGTTTCCGCGTGGTCGAGGCTTCATCTAGGTTGCTGCTATTTTTTCATCATGATTAAAACCGGCCTCGACTAAAAATAGGTTGCCGTTTTAAAAATCGATAATTTTTTAGCCGCAGGTCTAGTTGAAGCCGGTTTTCTTCATAGTCGAAGAAGGTTTTCAACATATGCGTGGGAGGTGGTAGGAGGTTGCAGGTCACCTCGACCTTGATTTTGTTTTGGGTGCGGGCAAGGTCACCAGAGGTTGCTGTTTAGATCTCCTAAGTGGGACAGGCCCTTTACATCGCCAGAGACCCGGGTTCGATCCTGACCACGGGAGCTGTCTGTACAGAGTTTGTTCTTCCTGTGACCGTGTGGGTTTTCTCCGGGTGCTCCGGTGTTCTCCCACATCCAAAGACATAGAAACATATAAAATAGGTGCAGGAGGAGGCCATTCGGCCGTTCGAGCCAGCACCGCCATTCATTGTGATCATGGCTGATCGTCCCCATCAGTAAAAACCGTACAGTAAAAGATCGTCCCCTATCAGGGTAAAGACGTCCAAATTTGTTCGTTAATTGGCATCTATAAATTGTAAATTGTCACTAGCGTGTAGGATAGTGCCGGTGTATGGGGTGATTGCTGGTCGGCGTGGACTGCATGCTCCCTCTTTACTTCTCATCCTCATCTATTGTTAGTGTCTGAGTTTTACTTTTAGTTTTAGTATTAGAGATAAGGGCCTGTCCCACTTACGCGACCTTTTCGGCGACTGCCGGCACCCGTCAGAGGTCGGCGAAAATTTTCAACATGTTGAAAATTCAGCGGCGACCAAAAAGACGCTACAACTCTGGGTGACTGGGGGACCTCTCACGACCATACAGGTGACACCCTGACGACCTCTCACGACGACATGCCCACGGGTGACACCCCGCGACAACCGCGACATGTCGCCAGGGGTCGCCTGTATGGTCGCGAGAGGTCTAATCACCCAAAGAGTCGTAGCGTCTTTCTGGTCGCCGCTGAATTTTCAACATGTTGAAAATTTTCGGCGACCTACAACGGGTGCCGGCAGTCGCCGAAAAGGTTGGGTAAGTGGGACAGGCCCTATAGAGCACGAAGACAGCCTCTTTGGGCGACCGAGTCCACGCCGACAGTGATCTCCGTATACTAGCCACTATCCTACACACTAAAGGGAGGTTACAATCTTTACCAAAGCCAATTCATCTACAAACCCTGTACGTCTTTGGAGTGTGGCTGGAAACCGGAGCACCTTGGAGAAACCCACGCGGATACAGGGAGATCGTACAAACTCCGTACAGACAGCACCCGTAGTCAGGATGGAACCCGGGTCTCTAGTTTTTCTATTGCCACGGTAGAGTTGTTGACTCACAATTAAAAACAGCTTTGCACATCTCCATTAAACTTTCCCCCCTCTCACCTGTGGTTATGCCCCCACTCCCGTCAGGCAGAGGTACAGAAGGTTGAAAACGCACACCTCCCGATTCAGGGATAGTTTCTTCCCAACTGCTACCAGACAATTGAACCGTCCTCTCACCAATGAGAGAGTGGTCCTGGCCTCCCATCTCCCCCATTGGAGACGTTTGAGCTGTCTTTAATTGGACTTTACTGGAGTTTATCTTGCACTGAACGTTATTCCCTGTATCCAGTATCTGTACACTGTGGACAGCTTCATTGTAATCATGTATAATTGCAGCGGTGGAGTTGCTGCCTTAGAGCGAATGCAGCGCCGGAGACCCGGGTTCGATCCCGACTACGGGTGCTGTCTGTACGGAGTTTGTACGTTCTCCCCGTATCCGCGTGGGTTTCTCCAAGGTGCTCCGGTTTCCTGCCAAACTCCAAAGACGTACAGGGTTTGTAGATTAATCGGTTTGGTGTACGTGTAAATTGTGTGTAGGATAGTGATAATATGCGGGGATCGCTGGTCGGTGCGGACTCGGTGGGCACTCGATTCGCGCTGTATCTCTAAACTAAACTAAAAATGCGTGCACACTCATCAAACCCCACGTTAGAGCTGAACTAGCATCAGTAAGGCCAAAACAGCAGGCAATACATAGCCAAATGCTGCAGCTTTTATCACTTTGCATTCTGACTTGGTGAGTTGACATAGCAACAATAACAATTACATTTATATAATGTCTCCAATGTACTGAAAGGCCTGAAGGTGTTTAACAGCCACACAATCAATGGTTCTTTTGAAAGGCAGCCATGAAAAGATGTACCAGAGAGGATGAGGTAAGGCTTGATAAAAAGAGATGTTTCCTTTAGTTAAAGGTAGACACACATTGCTGGAGTAACTCAGCGGGACAGGCAGCATCTCTGGAGAGAGGTGATGGATGGTTGGCGTGGACTCAGTGGGCCAAGGGGCCTGTTTCCGTGGTTTATCTCTAATTCTAAAAAAGTAAATTTCTTGCTATTGAGGGAGTGCAGCGTAGGTTTGCAAGGTTAATTCCCGGGGTGGCGGGACTGTCATAAGCTGGGAGAATGGAGCAGCTGGGCTTGTACACTCTGCAGTTTAGAAGGATGAGAGGTTATCTCATTGAAACATATTGGATTGTTAAAGGCTTGGACACGCTAGAGGCAGGAAACATGTTCCCGATGTTGGGGGAGTCCAGAACCAGGGGGCCACAGTTTAAGAATAAGGAGTAAGCCATTTAGAACGGAGACGAGGAAACACTTTTTCTCACAGAGAGTGGTGAGTCTGTGGAATTCTCTGCCTCAGAGGGCGGTGGAGGCAGGTTCTCTGGATGCTTTCAAGAGAGAGCTAGATAGGGCTCTTAAAAATAGCGGAGTCAGGGGATATGGGGAGAAGGCAGGAACGGGGCTGATTAGGGATGATCATCCATGATCACATTGAATGGCGGTGCTGGCTCGAAGGGCCGAATGGCCTACTCCTGCACCTATTGTCTATTGTCTAAAACTAAATTGTGTTAGTAATTATTGGGATCTGTGACGACGGTTATTTAAGGAAACACCGGGCACTGCTGTGCGTCTATAAGACCATATCAGATATAGGAGCAGAATTAGGCCATTCAGCCCATCGAGTCTACCCTGCTGATCTATCGTTCCCTCTCAACCTCAATCCCCTGCCTTCCCCCGTCAACTTTGACCCCACTACTAATCAAAAACCTATCAATCGCCGCATTAAAATTCCCCAATGACTTGGCCTCCACGGCCGTCTGTGGCAATGAATTCCACAGATTCACTATCCTCCATTAGAATTGTAACTAAATCTCGTTTCCAGGCTGCACGGCCATATGTAGGTGTGGACTAACAGTGCTGCGCAGGGGAGACGTCTGGCTTGGTGCAATGTTGAAAGACGTTGTCAAGCTGGAAACGCTGCAGAGAAAGGAGATGAGGAGGAACAGACGGCTGTGGAGACCAAGTCATTGGGTATTTTTATCCGATCGTATTTGGTCTGAATTTTAGACAGGTACACGGATAGGACAGGATTAGAAGGACTAAACTAACGCAGGCAGGTGGAACTAGTATAGACGGGATATGTTGGCTGGTATGGGAAAGTTGGGCCAAAGGGCCTGTATGATTTTGTGACTGTGAATAAATGTGATAGGAAGATATTTAAAAAAAACGCAGAGGGTGGTGAATCTGTGGAATTCATTGCCACAGACGGCTGTGGAGGCCAAGTCATGGGTGTTTTCAAGGCGGAGATTGTCAGATTCTTGATTAGTACAGGGTTATGGGGAGAAGGCAGGAGAATGGGGTTGTGAAGGAGAGATAGCCATGATTGAATGGCGCCGATGACTTGAATGGCCGAATTCTGCTGCTATGGCTTGTGAACTTATGCACTCTGCACCAGAGGTAGCAGAAAGACACGCAGGCTACAATGAAGTGGCAGGAGGTGCCAAGAGAATAAGCCGTACATGATCAATGATTGACCAAGCAGCTGGGAATCGTGCCATAGCAAATTCCAATGCTGTGTAAGATATACTAAGTGCTGTAAAACTTTGACTCTTACTCCATTATACTGCTCACAAACACAATCAGCTGCAACTCCTGGCCTCGTGACGCTTGTACACACAATTATGTGTGGTCATCGTTACTCTAGCTTCCCTTCTCATTGTTCCTGGCCTTCCCCTGCGTACAACCAGGCACACAAGGCAAGGCAAGGCAAGGCAACTTTATTTATATAGCACATTTCATACACGAGGCAGACTCAAAGTGCTTCACATAAAAACATGTCATACAATAAATGAAATAATAAAATGAAATAAAATAGAAGAACTAAAAGAAAAGAAAAACAAAATTAAAAATGCATTATAAAAAGTGCAAAAGTTAAAAGTGCAATGTAGTTAAGATTTAGCTGAAAGCTAAAGTAAACATAAAAGTTTTCAGTCTTGTTTTAAAAGTGGTCAAAGTTGAGGCAAGTCTTAAATCTTCAGGAAGTTTATTCCAGCTATTTGTTGCATAGTAACTAAATCCTGCTTTCCCATGTTTTGTATTTACTCTGGGAATCACTAGCAGATTGGTTTCAGAAGATCTTAGCGGTCTAGAAGGCTTATATAGTGGAAGCATGTCAGTGATATACTTTGGCCCTAAACCATGTAGTGATTTATAGGTGAGCAGCAGGATTTTAAAATCAATTCTCTGACATACAGGGAGCCAATGTAAGGATTTAAGAATTGGTGTAATATGCTCAAATTTTTTGGTCTTTGTTAGAACTCTAGCAACAGCGTTCTGAACAAGCTGAACACACACACATATACACACACGCATATACACACACACACACACACAGGCTTACACACTGCCACACACACAGGCAAACACAAACTGACTCACACACACACGTACACACACACATATACACACGTGCACACACTGACTCGCGCACACACACATATACACACGTGCACACACACACACACACATATACACACGTGCACAAACACTGACACACGCGCACAAGTACACAGGCACACACACTGACACATATGCACATGCAAATATATACACACAAATATACACACTGCCACACACACACGTACACACAAATATTCACATACAGGCATACACACACACACAAATATTCACATACAGGCATACACACACACACAAATATTCACATACAGGCATACACACTAGACACGTACACACAAATATTCACATACAGGCATACATACTGACACACACGCACACACACACACACATACTGACACACATTATGACACACACACACACAGGTACACACACCGACATACTCACACCCAAATATACACAAGAATATACACACTGATACACACGTACACTCACACACAAATATTCACATACAGACATACACACTGACACACATACACACACACACAGGCATACACACTGACGTCTCTGGCATTGTAAGGCAGTAACTCTACCGCTGTGCCACCCCAAATTCTGCAAACTCCTTCGATCTCCGAGTTCTACAAATTTGGACCGCATGTACATCACAAAACATAGAACAGTACAGTCTAGGAAGGAACTGCAGATGCTGGTTTACACCGAACATAGACACAAAATGCTGGAGTAACTCAGCCGGTCAGTGTGCGTGTAGGATAGTGTTGGTGTGCGGGATCGCTGGTCAGAGTGGACTTTGCCGAAGGACTTGTTTCCACGCTGCATCTCTAAAACTAAACTAAACTGCAGGACCATGAGAACTACTGATGAAAGAAATGGATCTTCCGTGGTAACAAACTGTGACGTTTTGTAAATTATTTGCATGTGTTCACAGGACAATATAAACGGGCTGGGATGGAGCTGCAGATATTACTGTGCAGCTCAATGCCAGGACGTTCCATACACTGCTAACAAATAACATCTGTCCATCTCGGCTGGCACGGTGGCACAGCGGTAGAGCTACTGCCTGACAGCGCTAGAGACCCCGGTTCGACCCTGGCTCCGGGACAGAAACCTATGTCCTCTGGTATATGTCCCCCGACTGAGCAAGAGTCTCTGTGTGTCTACACAATCTATTCCCCTCATGATTTTGAGGTAATATTCGTCTCGGTGACTGGTGTGGAGATCTGAGACAAATACTCTAAATATTTTAGAAGGATGAGAGGATATCTTATTGAAACATATAAGATTGTTAAGGGTTTGGACACGCTAGAGGCAGGAAACATGTTCCTGATGTTGGGGGAGTCCAGAACCAGGGGTCACAGTTGAAGAATAAGGGGTAAGCCATTTAGAACGGAGATGAGGAAACACTTTTTCACACAGAGAGTTGTGAGTCTGTATCCAGAGAATCGGTGGAGGCCGGTTCTCTGGATACTTTCAAGAGAGAGCTAGATAGGGCTCTTAAAGATAGCGGATATGGGGAGAAGGCAGGAACGGGGTACTGATTGGGGATGATCAGCCATGATCACATTGAGTGGCGGTTCTGGCTCGAAGGGCCGAATGGCCTACTCCTGCACTTACTTTCTATTGTCTATCGATTTCCCATCAGGCTACAGTAATTACCAGCAAAGCAAAATTGCTTCTCCATAAACTGACATCTTTAACGTAATCGGATTAAATGGTGTCACATGATATAATATAAAGCTTTTTCATTCCGACTCAGTGACTCACTTGGAATGACATCATTGGCACAATGTAGAGATTTTGATTTCGTGTGAAACAGAGATCGGTTGAATTACTGGGACATGAATGAAATCATGTCAATACTGACAGAATGAACCGGGTGGCACGGTGGCGCAGCGGTAGAATTGCTGCCTCACAGCGCCAGAGACCCGGGTTCCATCCTAACTATGGGTGCCGCCTGTACGGAGTTTGTACGATCTCCCCATGGGTTTTCTCTGAGATCTTCAGTTTCCTCCCACACTCCAAAGACGTGCAGGTTTGTAGGTTAATTGGCTTGGTATAAGTGTAAAATTGTCCCTGGTGTGTGTAGGGTAGTGTTGATGTGCAGGGACCCGCTGGTCGGTGCAGATTCAACCGGCCGAATGGCCTGTTTCCACGCTGTATCTAAAAGCAAAGCTAAACTAAAAATGTGCAGGAAGGAACTGCAGATGCTGGTTTTCATCGAAGACAGACACAAAATGCTGGAGTAACTCAGCAGGACAGGCAGCAGCACTGGAGATAAGGAATGGGTGACGTTTCAGTTAAGTTTATTGCCACGTGTACAGTGAAAAGCTTGGGGTTAAGTCTGAAGAAGGGTCTCGATCCAAAACGTCACCCATTCCTTCTCTCCAGAGATGCTGCCTGTTCAGTTTAGTTCAGTTTAGTTTATTGTCATGTGTACCGAGGTACAGTGAAAAGCTTGTGGTTGCGTGCTAAGCAGGTGGCAGAAGCACAATACATGATACCAATCGAGCCATTTACAGTGTGTAGATACATGATAAGGGAATAACGATCAGTGCAAGGTAAAGCCAGCAAAGTCCAAACAAGGATAGTCCGAGGGTCATCAAAGAGGTAGATAGTAGTTCAGCACTGCTCTCTGGTTGGGGTAGGATGATTCAGTTGCCTGATAACAGCTGGGAAGAATCTGTCCCTGAATCTGGAGGTGTGCGTTTTCACATTTCTGTACCTCTTGCCCGATGGGAGAGGGGAGAAGAGGGAGCGGCCAGGGGTGCGACTCGCCCTTGATTATGCTGCTGGCCTTGCCCAGGCAGCGTGAAGTACGCCTGTCCCGCTGAGTTACTCCTGCATTGTGTGCTCAAATACCGACCAAATATGGCAATCAATATTTCTCTGAGATTTTAGTGGCGCACAAATGGGATCACAGGAAATATAATTCTTGTTCTGGCAATTAACACATCAGATTGATGCCCTCCGAATCAACGTTCCTCTGAGAGATGCATGTTGGATCCAAAAGCATCAGATGTGGAAGGACAGGAATATGCAGCAACATTTACTGCAGGCTTCAGGAAAAACAGAATGAATGATTAATATGTTTACAGCAGAATGAGGTCAAAAGATCACTAGCCACTATTTGGCATTCCATACATGTGCCAAATAGTTTTCAGTTTACAGGATTCTTTCGTGGGATGTGTTTTTCAAAGGTTCCTCGCCCATTTTAATTAAGTATATTTTATATACTTCCTGTGAAAACCTGCTAGAATTCATTTCCACGAGTTTAATTTAGTTCAGAGATACAGCATGGAAACAGGCCCTTCAGCCCACCGGGTCCGCGCCGACCATCGATCCCCGCACACTAGCGTTCTCCCACACACACTCGGGACTGTTGGTACAATCTTTACCAAAGCCAATCGGCCTACAAAATTTGTACGTCCTTGGAGTGTGGGAGGAAAGCGGAGCACCCGGGGAAAAGCCACTCAGGCCCTGGGGAGAACGTGCAAACTCCGTACAGACATCACCCCGTAGTCAGGATCAAACCCGGGCCTGTGGCGCTGTGAAGCAGTAACTCTACCGCTGCGCCACCGTGCAAGTTTAATGTATTTCTGTCACGTGCTCCGAGGTACAGTGAAAAGTGTTTTTGTTGCGTGCTATCCAGTCCTAGCAAGTCCAATAAAAGATAGTCAATAGACAATAGGTGCAGGAGTAAGCTATTCGGCCACTCTGTCATGGTCACCTCCACTCAATGTGATCATGGCTGATCATCCACAATCAGTACCCCGTTCCTGCCTTCTCCCCATATCCCCTGACTCCGCTGTCCTTAAAAGCCCTATCTAGCTCTCTCTTGAAAGTTTTCAGAGAACCGGCCTCTGAGGCAGAGAATTCCACAGACTCAGTGTGAAAAATATACATCTTCTAGATGCGCTGGGACGCAACCTCAGTGATGTGATCTGGGGTCATCGGGTGTTTCGGGCCTCACAACATCCTCTCGCCCAGGCCACCCAGCCGGGGTTGATCAGGCCCCGACTTGCGTCCCAGCAGCAACCGCCCACGGATCAGCCATCTTAGTAACCACTCTGCAGGGGTTGGGAGACTCTAGTGCGTGGAGGGACTGGGCTCTGTGGGGTGAGTCCTGGCCGGGCTCCTCCTGTGTCTCACCAGGTTCAAGGCCTGCGCGCTGCACCTCTTTCTCCTTCTCCAAGCATTTCATTCTCGCCTGATGGATTTTTAGGCCATGGTGGTTCATTAGGCCTTTCCGCAGCTTTATTGGGTGACTCACAACTCTGTATGAAAAAGTGCCTCCTCATCTCCGTTCTAAATGGCTTACCCCTTATTCTTAAACTGTGGCCCCTGGTTCTGGGCTCCACCAACATCGGGAGCATAGTCCGAGGATCTCCAGTGAGGGATATGACAAGTCAGGACTGCTCTCCAGTCGCTGATAGGTTCAGTTGCCTCGTATCAGCGGGGAAGAAACTGTCCCTGAATCATTGGCGCAGCGGTGGAGCTGCCTGACCCGCTGAGTTATCCCAGCATTTTATGTCTGTCATGGTCACAAAATATAGCCGCATTATAGCACCCAAGTACAAATGGGGCGAAAATTTGAGGTGTGATGCATGCTCAGAGATGCAGCATGGAAACAGGCCCTTTGGCCCACCTTAGGCCCCCTTCGGTCGTAACACCATGGGTGTCTCCAGGGTGCTATTCCCTATATGGAGAGCGCCTGTGCGTGACCTTGTTTAACGTGGGGAGACTGGTGCACAGACAGTCATCCCACGGTCCTTGACAGATCTGGGTCAGGATCCAGTGGCATGGAGTCCAAGGCAACCGGAGACCCTTTTCTGCTGCAGCCTTCATCCGCCTTCCCAGCCGTTGTGACGCTCCACTAAGGTCAGCCATCGTCCTCCGCCTGTTCCACCATTGAGGTCTAGGGTGGATTGCTCTTTGTCAGAGATCTCTCCCTTGACCTTACCACCATGGGTGACCCTACCAGGAGCAAAGCTCCAGACGGCATCGCTCTCAGGATCTCAGGACCACACAAGCTTCTCCACCACGACAAGGTGACAATCCGCGGGGAAGAACCTTAGCTCACCAAGGTTCTCAATCCCAATGGTTTGGGTCCCGGAGAATCTAAAATTGGATCTCAGGGATCCAATCTACTGGGAGAGGGATCCTTGGCCTCTTACGAACAGAATCCCTCGATTGACTTCTCTACCCCTTGATTATCTACCTCGGTACATGTGACAAACTAAACTATCCCTCTAAACCTATCCCAGCCGTGCTTTGGCTTATTATAGTATAGTTTGTTCAGTTCATTATTGTCATGTATATCGAAGTACAGTGAAAAGCTTTTGTGTGCTATCCAATCTAAAAGACTGCACATTAATATAATCGAGCCGTCCACAGTGGGTCCAACATTTAGTGCAAGATATGAGATTGAAATCCAACAAAGTGCGATTAAAGATAGCTCAAAGATCTCCAATGAGGTAGATGGGAGGTCAGGACCGCTCTCTAGCGGGTGAGAGGACGGTTCAGTTGCCTGATAACAGTCACACTTCTTTACCTTTTGCCCGATGGTAGTGGGGGGTAGAGGGAGTGGCCGGGGTGAGATTGGTCCTTGATTCAGGGTGACACGGTGGCCCAGTGGTTGAGTTGCTGCCTTACAGCGCCAGAGGCCCGGGTTCGATCCTGACTCCGGGTGATGCGTGTACGGAGTTTGTAAGGGGTTGGACAGGCTAGATGCAGGAAGATTGCTCCCGATGTTGGGGAAGTCCAGGACAAGGGGTCACAGCTTAAGGATAAGGGGGAAATCCTTTAAAACCGAGATGAGAAGAACTTTTTTCACACAGAGAGTGGTGAATCTCTGGAACTCCCTGCCACAGAGGGTAGTCGAGGCCAGTTCATTGGCTATATTTAAGAGGGAGTTAGATGTGGCCCTTGTGGTTAAGGGGATCAGAGGGTATGGAGAGAAGGCAGGTACGGGATACTGAGTTGGATGATCAGCCATGATCATATTGAATGGCGGTGCAGGCTCGAAGGGCCGAATGGCCTACTCCTGCACCTAATTTCTATGTTTCTATGTTTCTATGTACCTTCTCCCTGTGACCACGAGGGTTTTCTCCAGGAACTCCGGTTTCCTCCCACACTACAAAGACGCACAGGTTTGCACGCTAATTGGCTTCAGTAAATTGTAAATTGTCCCCAGTGTGTGTAGGATAGTGCAGCGGCCAGCCTGATTCAGCGCAGCAAGGCAATACAGACTGTTTGATGAACCTTTAGTACCAGAAACATGGCGACTCTTCGTGTACTGCCTAGGTGAGGTCTGCTGTACGATTTAACCAAGTTGTATGTGAAACAAGGAATTTCAATGTACCTAGGTACATGTGAAATGAAAGCATAATTGAATTATTGAATTGAATGGAATGGTGAATTATAGAAACATATAAAATTATAAAAGGACTGGGCAGGCTAGATGCAGGGGAAATGTTCCCAATGTTGGGCGAGTCCAGAACCAGGGGCCACAGTCTTAGAATAAAAGGGCCATTTAGGACTGAGGTGAGAAAAAACGTTTTCACCCAGAGAGTTGTGAATTTGTGGATTTCCCTGCCACAGAGGGCAGTGAAGGCCAAATCACTGGATGGATTTAAGAGAGAGTTAGATAGAGCTCTGGGGGCTAGTGGAATAAAGGGATATGGGGAGAAGGCAGGCACGGGTTATTGATTGGGGACGATCACAACGATCACAATGAAAGGCGGTGCTGGCTCGAAGGGCCGAATGGCCTCCTCCTGCACCTATTTTCTATGTTTCTATGAATGGTGTATGGGGTGATCGCTGGTCGGCGCGGACTCGGTCAGCCAAAGGGCCTGTTTCCGCACTTGTCTCTAAAGTCTAAAGTGTACTATGCTGGTGGCCTTGTTGAATCAGTGTGAAGTGTACATTGATTTAATGGAAGGGAGGTTGGTTTGCGTGATTAGAATGGAGCACTGGCAGCTATTGCCGGTCTGCCTGAAGGCTCAGGGGTCGGAGTAACCGGGAGGGAGCCGCCGGAGACGGGCGACACAAGGGGCAAGGGCCGGTGGGAGGGTGAACCGGGGCGATGCTTCCAGCACCATCAAGGTCGGCTGCAGGAGGTTGCCCCCGGTAACACAACGAGGGCGAGGAGAGGAGAGGGACGAGGGTTCGCAGGAACTGCTCCAGTACATCGAGCCCGCGGGCCGACCGGACTTTGGACTTTGAATAATGGCGCCAAAACATGGCGGCGCCTGCAGGTGTTAAACGTGCAAAAAGAATTTCACTGTGCAGTTACATCTGTGACTAATAAAGCACTATTGAACCATTGAATGATACTGACCTCAGGTCTCACGGTTGGCATGTTGGTGCTTGCATTGCATGGTAAAATTATTAAGGTTTGGACGTGTTAGATGCAGGAAACATGTTCCCGATGTCAAGTCAAGTCAAGTTTATTCGTCACATACACATACGAGATGTGCAGTGAAATGAAAAGTGGCAATGCTCGCGACTTTGTGCAAAAAGACAAACAAACAAACAACCAAACAAACTACAAACAGAATCACACATTCTTTTACATATTAAATATTGTGGGCGGAAGGAAAAAGGTTCAGTAAAGTTAGTCCCTGGTGAGATAGGAGTTTACAGTCCGAATGGCCTCTGGGAAGAAACTCCTTCTCAACCTCTCCGTTCTCACAGCATGGCAACGGGAGCGTTTGCCTGACCGTAGCAGCTGGAACAGTCCGTTGCAGGGGTGGAAGTCCAGAACCAGGGGCCACAGTTTAAGAATAAGGGGTAGGCCATTTAGAACTCAGATGAGGAAAAACGTTTTCACCCAGAGAGTTGTAAATTTGCGGAATTCTCTGCCTCAGAAGACAGTGGAGGCCGGCCCTCTGGATGCATTCAAAAGATAGAGCTCTTAGGATCTAGCGGAATCAAGGGATATGGGGAGAAGGCAGGAACGGGGTACTAATTGTGGATGATCAGCCATGATCACATTGAGTGCTGGTACTGGCACGAAGGGCTGAATGGCCTACTCCTGCACCTATTTTCTATGTATCTATGTATTGCAAGATAGGTTTTATCAGTCAGTCAAAATTGACAGGGAGAATTATCTGATACATGACCCAGGTGGATTGGGAAACAATTCCTGCCTTTCTGCCCCACTAGTTTCAATCAGACGCCCTTGGTCTCTGGATTATCATTTGTGTGACCACAGCATTTGGTTGCTGAGCTTTCACTTAATTTAATGACTCCCTCCCATCGACTCCATCTACACCTCACGCTGCCTCGGCAAGGCCAGCAGCATAATCAAGGACCAGCCTCAGTCCAGCCACTCCCTCTTCTCTCCTCTCCAATCAGGAAAAAGGTACAGAAGTGCGAAAACGCACACCTCCAGATTCAGGGATAGTTTCTTCCCAACTGTTATCTGGCAACTGAACCATCCCACCGAGCTGTGTAGGAAGGAACTGCAGATGCTGGTTTAAACCGAAGATAGACGCAATATGCTAGAGTAACTCAGCGGAACTGCAATAAAAATAGCAAATGCTGGAAAAACTCAGCAGGTCAGGTAGCATCTGGAAGGAGAAATAGTCAACTTTTCACGTCCAGAATCCAACATCAGAAATGAGTAGGTGAGAAGCAAGTTTGTTTCTCTCTCAAACATTCTCTCTCCACAGACGCTGCCTGATCTACTGAGTTTATGCAGTATTTTTCTTAAAGTACAGATCCATCACCGATTTTCTGACAATTGGTGGTCCGGCACCTCCTTTATTCCAGAGAAAATCACGAGAGCCCACTTGAAATCCCCCCCCCCCCCCCCCCCCCAGGTCCCCCCGTAAATGTGGCGCCTAGGCCGGGAGAGGCGGCCGATCTTGTCCTCATCGGGACTTCTGCGGCCGATCGCCGGGTGGAATTTGTCCCCCGGCAGATCCGTTCCCATCACCGACTCCCGAGGCCGCCTGCGGGCTGGTATCTCGGCACCTCTGCAGCCTGGGCGGAATTTTCCAGTACCGTCGGACTCCTCTCAGAGGCCGTGACCTCTGTCGGTCTGGCAAAACGGATAATCTGTCAAAGCTCTGGGACCAAGGATGCCGGAAAATCGATAATGGACTTGTATCAAGAATCTTGTATCAAACCCAAAACGTCACCTATCCATGTTCTCCACAGATGCTGCCTGACCCACTGAGTTACTCCAGCACTCTGTGAAACGTCACCTATCCATGTTCTCCACAGATGCTGCCTGACCCGCTGAGTTACTCCAGCACTCTGAAATGTCACCTATCCATGTTCTCCACAGATGCTGCCTGACCCGCTGAGTTACTGCAGCACTCTATGAAACGACACCTATCCATGTTCTCCACAGATGCTGCCTGACCCGCTGAGTTACTCCAGCATTTTGCATCTTTTTGTTGGTATAAGCCAGCATCTGCAGATCCAATATCTGAGATTTACATGCCAGCACTTATTTGGTTTTATTTTGTATTTCCAGTGTTTGCTTTGCATTTTTGACAAAAGTCTAGTCAGCTTGACACAGAAAAACAGTATTCTCTGACCTGATCACATAGCCCTGGTGGATATTGTAATGGATGAAGTATTCACACAGAGGGTGGTGCGTGTATGGAACAAGCTGCCAGATTATGTAGTTGAGGCTGGGACTATCCCAACGTTTAAGAAACAATTAGACAGGTACATGGATAGGACACGTTTGGAGGGATATGGACCAAGCGCAGGCAGGTGGGACTAGTGTAGCTGGGAGGTACACAAAATTGCTGGAGGAACTCAGCGGGTGCAGCAGCATCTATGGAGCGAAGGAAATAGGCGACGTTTCGGGCCGAAACCCTTCTTCAGACTGATGGGGGGTGGGGAAAGAAAGAAGGAAAAAGGGAGGAGGAGGAGCCCGAGGGCGGGCGGATGGGAGGGTGGGAGGAGACAGCTAGAGGGTGAAGGAAGGGGAGGGGACAGCACAGGCTAGCCAAATTGGGGGAATTCAATGTTGATGCCATAAGGGCGCAAGGACCCCAGACGGAATATGAGGTGCTGTTCCTCCAATTTCCGCTGTTGCTCACTCTGGCAATGGAGGAGACCCAGGACAGAGAGGTCGGATTGGGAATGGGAGGGGGAGTTGAAGTGCTGAGCCACCGGGAGGTCATGTAGGTTAAGGTGGACTGAGCGGAGGTGTTCGGCGAAACGGTCGCCCAACCTACGCTTGGTCTCACCGATGTAAATTAGCTGACATCTAGAGCAGCGGATGCAGTAGATGAGGTTGGAGGAGATACAGGTGAACCTTTGTCGCACCTGGAACGACTGCTTGGGACCTTGAATGGAGTCGAGGGGGGAGGTGAAGGGACAGGTGTTGCATTTCTTGCGGTTGCAACGGAAAGTGCCCGGGGAGGGGGTGGTGCGGGAGGGAAGGGAAGAATTGACGAGGGAGTTGCGGAGGGAGCGGTCTTTGCGGAAGGCAGACATGGGGGGAGATGGGAAGATGTGGCGAGTGGTGGGGTCACGTTGGAGGTGGCGGAAATGGCGGAGGATTATGTGTTGTATTTGCCGGCTGGTGGGGTGAAAGGTGAGGACCAGAGGGACTCTGCCCTTGTTGCGTGTGCGGGGATGGGGAGAGAGAGCAGTGTTGCGGGGTATGGATGAGACCCTGGTGTGAGCCTCATCTATGGTGGCGGAGGGGAATCCCCGTTCCCTGAAGAACGAGGACATTTCCGATGCCCTGGTATGAAATGTCTCATCCTGGGAACAGATGCGGCGTAGGCGGAGGAATTGGGAGTAAGGGATGGAGTCTTTACAGGGGGCAGGGTGGGAAGACGTGTAGTCCAGATAGCCATGTGAGTCAGTGGGTTTATAATGTATGTCGGTCAGGAGTCTGTCCCCTGCGATGGAGATGGTGAGGTCAAGGAATGGTAGGGAAGTGTCGGAAATCGTCCAGGTGTATTGGAGTGCCGGATGGAAGTTGGTGGTGAAGTGGATGAAGTCAGTCAGTTGTGTGTGGGTGCAGGAGGTGGCACCAAAGCAGTCGTCAATGTAGCGGAGGTAGAGGTCGGGGATGGGGCCCTGGTACGCATCGAACAAGGATTGTTCAACGTACCCGACAAAGAGGCAGGCGTAGCTGGGGCCCATGCGTGTGCCCATAGCTACGCCTTGTGTTTGGAGGAAATGGGAGGAGTCAAATGTAAAGTTATTGAGGGTGAGGACCAACTCCGGAGCGGAGGAGAGTGTCAGTGGCTGGGTAAAGGTTGCTCCTCTGGTCGAGGAAGAACCGGAGGGCTTTGAGGCCATCCTGGTGGGGGATGGAGGTGTAGAGTGACCGGACATCCATGGTGAAGATGAGGGGGTGAGGGCCCAGAGAGTGGAATGCGTGGAGGCGGCGGAGAGTGTCTGAGGTGTCTAGAACAAAGGTGGGGAGGGATTTGACCAAGGGGGATAGGATGGTGTCAAGGTATGTGGAGATGAGTTCGGTGGGGCACGAACACGCAGAGACAATGGGTCTGCCGGGAGAGCCGGGTTTGTGGATTTTGGGGAGAAGGTAAAAACGGGCCGTGCGGGGCTGGGGAACGATGAGTTTGGAGGCTTGGTCAGGTAGGGCGTGGGAATTGATGAAGTCGGTGATGGTGCTAGAAATGGTGGCCTGGTGCTCGTCAGTGGGGTCATGGTCCAAGGGTAAGTAGGAGGAGGTGTCCGAGAGTTGGCGCGTGGCCTCAGCTTTGTAGAGATCGACGCGCCAGACTACCACGGCACCTCCCTTGTGTAGCTGGGACATTGTTGGCCGGTGTGTGCGAGTTGGGCCGAAGGGCCTGTTTCCACACTGTATCACTCTATGACTATTAAGGAGATCACTGAAATATGTGCATCTCATCCCAGCATAGATCCTATTGCTCAGATACACCTTTTCGTGCATTAACTTTTTTTAGTTTAGTTTAGTTTAGAGATAATAGCACAGAAACAGGCCATTCGGCCCACCGAATCCACGCCAACCAGCGATCCCCGCGCACTAATGCTATCCAACACACACTAGGGACAATTTACAATTGTACCAAGCCAATTAACCTACAAACCTGGACATCTTTAGTGTGTGGGAGGAAACCTGAGCACCCGGAGAAAACCCACGTGGGAACAGGGAGACCATACAACTCCGTACAGACAGCACCAGTAGTCAGGATCGAACCCTGGTCTCTGGCGCTGTGAGGCAGCAACTCTACCGCTGCGCCACTGTGCCGCCCAGTGTGTAGGATGCGAAACTGGGATAACATAGAACTAGGGTGTGAGTGATCTCTGGTCGGCATGGACTCGGTGGGCCGAAGGGCCTATTTCCACCCTAAATATCTACACCGAACAATGATACTCTGAATCCTTGGAAACTGTCACAAAGCAGTTGTTCTGGGAATCCTGCCAATGTATCCTTATTGTAAAGAGAATTTTAGTCGAGCCTTTGTAGTACTGTTGTTCTGTGGGTGCAATGAAGAAAGATTTACCTTCTTTGAGTTCTCCATGGCAACCTGGAAGGATTCTGAAGCGAAATAATTCAAGTCTAAGGATGTTTTAAAGGGTGTGCTAACAAACGATTGCACCTTCAGCCGAGGTTCAGAATAGCCACACAATTCACTATCATGAGAGGAATAGATTGGGTAGATGCACAGAGTCTCTTGCCCAGAGTAGGTTCAAGGTGCGGGGGAAAAGATTTAATAGGAATCTGAGGGGTCACTTTTTCACACATAGGGTAGTGGGTGTATGGATCCAGCTGCTGGAGGAGGTAGTTGAGACTGGGACTAACACATAATTTAAGAAACAGTTAGACAGGTACATAGATAGGACTGGTTTGGAGGGAGCAAGCGCAGGCTGGTGGGACTAGTGTAGCTGGGACATGTTGGCCGGTGTGGGTGAGTTGGGCCGAAGGGGCTGTTCCCACGCTGTATCACTCTATGACTCTGCTTACAACTTCAACTCCACTCGTTTCCTTCAAATCAAAAGTGTGGCTAGGGGGACTGGTATACGACGGGGACTCAAGCTACACCTGCCTCTTGATGCACAGGTGGAACAGTCTTTGTTTCAGTCTCTCTTCGACCCACTCCCATAGTTCTTTTCTAGCACATCGGAGATAGACAGATCTGTAGGAAGGAACTGTTGATGGTGATTTAAACCGGATAGACACAAAAAGCTGGAGTAACTCAGCGGGTCAGACAGCATCTCTGGAGAAATGGAATAGAAAGATAGAAAATAGGTGCAGTAGTAGGCCATTCGGCCCTTTGTGCCAGCACCGGCATTCAATATGATCATCCACAATCAGTACCCCGTTCCTGCTTTTTCCCCATATCCCTTGATTCCAGTAGCCCTAAGAGCTAAATCTAACTCTCTCTTGAATACATCAGACTGAAGAAGGGTCTCCACCCAAAACGTCACCTTTTCCTTTTCTCCAGAGTCTTTGTCTGACTGGCTGAGTTACTCCATATTTTTGTGCCCATCTTTGGAGATTGACAGATTCTTGATTAGTACGGAGGTCATGGGTAATGGGGAAAAGGCAGGAGAATGGGGTTGAGAGGTAAAGATAGATCAGCCATGATTGAATGGCAGATTAGACTTGATGGGCTGAATGGCCTAATTCTGCTCGTAGAACTTATGAATCCATCGAAGACTCCATTGGTGTTGCTAAGAAGACTGTAAAAAGTGGTGAACCCTGCCCGGTCCATCACGGGTGCTGACCTCCCCACCATCGAAGGGATCTACAGGAGTCACTGCCTCAAAAAGGCAGCCAGCATCATCAGAGACCCACACAACCCTGGCCACGCTCTCATTTCACTCCTGCCATCGGGAAGAAGGCACAGAAGCCTGAAAACTGTAACATCCAGGTTCAGGAGCAGCTTCTTCCCTACAGCCATCAGGCTATTAAACACTACAACCTCCAAATAAGCTCTGAACTACATAAACTTAGGAATATTGGTTTTGTCTTTTTGCACTATTATTGTTTGTTTGTTTTTATATGTACTACGTATGTGTTATATATATAATCATCATCATCATCATTGAAAACATTAGCGACGCAGTGGTGCTGGTTTCCGACGGAAACGGTGACGGACGCACCACACACCTCTCTCCTCCAGCTCCTGCGGACTTCCGCCGCTGGAAGAACAGGATTTTGGTGCGTGTGCTTTATCATCGTTCCTTACAGTGCTATGTACGACAGTGATCGCAACTTCTACTGAAGTGTGGATGGCCGTTGGCTCGCTAGGAGCTCATCCGCCCTTTGACAGGTCTTGTTTTTGGTCCTGCTGGGGGCCCACAGCCCCCTCCTCACCTGGCAAACCAGGTGGGGGAGATGGTTTAGTCGCCGACTATCCGACCATGGAGCAGGTAGCAGGGGATTACATGGTACACGTGGAGGGGAGAACTCCCCCCGACCTGAATAACGTTAACAACCTGACCTATATATATATAAATGTATATATAAACATATATAAACATATATATGATTATTTATACTGAAATATATATGTTTATTTATACTGAAATTTTACATATACTGAACATGTATTATACAGTTTACAGAGTACTAGGTGCTGTAAGTAAGAATTTCATTGCTCTGGGACATGATAATAAAACACTCTTGACTTTTCCTGCATTCATACGAGGGAGAAAATTTCATCACAGGCTTTTGGCACATTGGCCTTCATCAGTCACAGTATTGAGTAGAGAAGTTGGAAGGTCATTTTGCAGTTGTATAAGGCATTGGTGAGGCCACATTTAGAGTATTGTGTTCAGATTTTATCACCCCTGTCATTGAAAAGATGAAACTATAAAGGTTGCAGAGAAGATTTACGAGGATGTCGACAGGAATCAAGGGTCTGAGCTATCGGGAGAGGTTGAGTAGGCTGGGATCTTATTCCTTGGAGAGCATGAGGATGAGGGGAGATCTTTGCAGAGGCGTACAGAACCATGACAAGAATAGCTAGAGTAAATGTGGACCAAACTCGGGCAGGTGGGACTAGTATAGCTGGGACATGTTGGCCGGTATGGGCCAAAGGTTTCCACATGGTGTAACTCTGTAGGCAGCAATTGTGCTTTTGTAAGGTTAAGCACTCTACAGATTACAATAACGTTACTGTGCCCTTTAGGATGGTGAAATTTGTGCATTGACTAATTTTAATGAAGGACTTTCTTTGCATTACTCTTGAATGAGGAAGTGTCATTTTGTATTTTCATGTCCTGTACCAGAAGTTTCTCAATCTCCACTCTCTGTTGGAAAATTGTATCATTGTTCTTCTCAATTGAGATTCATTTTGGTACCGTGTTAAAGGAAAGGCGTCGTCAAGCTGGAAAGAGTGTCAAGCTGGAAAGAGAGGTTTTACATGGATGTTGCCAGGACTCGAGGGCCTGAGGCAGTGGCTAGGAATTTATTCCTTGGAGCACAGGAGGATGAGGGATGATCTTATAGAGGTGTATAAAAAATATGAGAGGAGTAGATCGGGTAAATGCATAGAGTCTCTTGCCCAGAGTAGGGGAATCGAGAACCAGAGGACATAGGTTTGAGGTGAGGGGGAAGAGATTTAATAGGAACCTGAGGGGCGGCTTTTTTTACATAAAGGACGGTGGGCGTATGGAACGAGGTGCCAGAGGAGGTAATTAGACAATAGGTGCAGGAGTAGGCCATTCGGCCCTTCGAGCCAGTACCGCCATTCAATGTTATAATAGACAAGACAATAGGCAATAGACAATAGGTGCAGGAGTAGGCCATTCGGCCCTTCGAGCCAGCACCGCCATTCAATGTGATCATGGCTGATCATCCACAATCAATTCCTGCCTTCTCCCCATATCCCCTGACTAGCTCTATCTAGCTCTCTCTTGAAAGTATCCAGAGAACCGGCCTCCACCGCCCTCTGAGGCAGAGAATTCCACAGACTCACAACTCTTTGTGTGAAAAAGTGTTTCCACATCTCCGTTCTAAATACCTTACCCCTTATTCTTAAACTGTGGCCCCTGGTTCTGGACTCCCCCAACACCGGGAACATGTTGCCTGCCCATAGCGTGTCCAAACCCTTAATAATCTTATATGTTTCAATAAGATCCCCTCGTATGTGGCAGGGACTATCATAACATAAAAGAGACAATTGGACAGGTGCATGGAGAGGACAGGTTTGGAGGGATATGGGCCAAAGGCAGGCAGGTGGGACGAGTGTAGATGGGGGATGATGGCTGGTGTGAGCAAGTTGGGGTGAAGCTGCCTGTCTCCACACTGTATCACTCTGTGGCTGCGTTGTCTGCGAAGGGCGCTCAGCATCGCCAAGGACTGCTCTCACCCCAACCATGGACTGTTTACCCTCCTACCATCCAGGAGGCACTACAGGTCTCTCCGTTGCCGGACCAGCAGGTCCAGGAACAGCTGATTCCCTGCGGCTGTCACACTACTCAACACTGTACCTCGGTGACTGCCAATCACCCCCCCCCCCCCGGACACTCCTCCCACAGGAAAAACACTATGACTGTATGCATGTAAATAGATTTATTTATTGAAATCATATTCTATGTCGCTCGTCCAGGGAGATGCTAACTGCATTTCGTTGTCTCTGTACTGTACACTGACAATGACAATTAAAGTTGAATCTGAATCTGAATCTGGCTCTGATATTTTGTTGTGTGTTGTAATGTTTTTCGTCTCACGAGTTGGTACGTCTCTATAAGATCGCCCCTCACCCTCCCACACTCCACGAATAGAGTCCTAGCCTGCTCAACCCATTTCCGAAAGCACAAGACCTCGAGTCCTGGCAACATCATTTTTGGTGGTACACAAAAATGCTGGAGAAACTCAGCGGGTGCAGCAGCATCTATGGAGCGAAGGAGATAGGCAACGTTTCGGGCCGAAACCCTTGGAACCCGCTGAGTTTCTCCAGCATTTTTGTGCACCTTTGATTTTCCAGCATCTGCAGTTCCTTCTTAAACATCCTTTTTGGTTCCTTGTTAGAACTTAATTACAACTGATTAGATTCTATTGCATCATTTATTGCCCCAATTACATAACAGGCGATGCACCAACAGAAAAAGCAACTTGAACAGAGGAAAACAACTTGGGCTGCTTCACAGGAAAAGTTACCAAGAGTAAGATTGCAGGAAAAAGAACTGATAAAAATATCAGGTGGTAAATATGGAATGAGAAATGAAAATGTTTCAGGCGAATATTTCATCAGAACTTAGCTAAAGTTTTCCGAACTTTGACAATAGACAATAGGTGGAGGAGTAGGCCATTTGGCCCTTCGAGCCAGCACCGCCATTCAATGTGATCATGGCTGATCATCCCCAATCAATACCCCATTCCTGCCTTCTCCCCATATCCCCTGACTCCACTATTTTTAAGAGCCCTATCTAGCTCTCTCTTGAAAGTATCCAGAGACCCTGCCTCCACCGCCCTCTGAGGCAAAGAATTCCACATTTGGTCATACATAGAACAGTACAAGCACAGGAACAGGCCCTTCGGCCCACAATGTTTGTGCTGAACACGATGCTGAGTTAAACTGATCTCGTCTTGGCCGTAGGCGATCCATAACCCTCCATTTTCAGCATATTCGTGTGCGTATCCAAATTAAGCCTCTTGAAGACCAATATCGTATCTGCCTCCACCCTCTGCCAATGCATTCCAAGCCCCCACCACCACAAAACTTGCCCTGCATATCTCCACTAGACATTCCCCCTCACACCTTATTGCGATGGCATAGTCACGGAGTCATACAGTATGGAAATAGGCCCTTCAGCCCAACCAACATACCCCATCTACACTAGTCCCATCTGCCTGCTTTTGGCCCATATCTCTCCAAACTTGTCCTATCCATGTACCTGTCTAAATGTTTCTTAAACGTTGCGATAGTCCCTGCTTCAACTACCTCCTCTGGCAGCTTGTTCCATACACCCACTAATCTTTGTATAAAACAGTTACCTCTCAGATTCCTATTAAGTCGTTTCCCCTTTACTTCAAACCTATGTCCTCTGGTCCTCGATTCCCCTACTCTGGGCAAGAGACTCTGTGAGTCTCCCCGATCTATTCCTCTCATGATTTTATACACAAGCCCAACTGTAATTCGGCCACTGTAATGTTTTGTGGGTGTGTGTTGTAATGTTTTTCTTCGCATGAGTTTGTACGTCTCTATAAGATCACCCCTCACCCTCCTACACTCCACGAATAGAGTCCCAGCCTGCTCAACCGTTTCCTATAGCACAAGACCTCGAGTCCTGGCAACATCCTCACATATATTCTCTGCACCCTTTCCAGCTTGACAACATCTTTCCTTTAACACGCTGCCCAGAACTGAACACAATACTCTAAAATCGACCTCGCCCAACAATCTTTCTACAACTGCAACATGACCTCCCAACTTCTATACTCAAAACTCTTGACAAATGAAGGCCAAAGTGCCAAAAGCCTTTTTGACCACCCTATCTATTTTTAAGACAGAGATAGATAGATTTTTGATTAGTACTGGTGTCAGAGGTTATGGGGAGAAGGCAGGAGAATGGGGTTGGGAAGGAGGGATAGATCAGCCATGATTGAATGGCGGAGTAGACTTGATGGGCCGAATGACCTAATTCTACTCCTATCACCTATGACCTTCTAACTACCTGTAACGCTCCATCAATAATCATCTTGCTTGCTTTAGCCTTCCAAATTTATACAGTTCACACAGTGTACTTCATGGATTAAGATAGTATATTAAGTTTATCATGTTTTGATCAACTCTCCCAATTAAGTTTCAAAATGTATATGCACGTATCTGTGGATGATGGAATCCCAAACAAAATACAAAGTGCTGGAGTAACTCAGTGAGTCAGGTAGCAAGAGCCATTCTCTTCATAGACGTTTTATACTTTAGAGATACGGCGCGGAAACAGATCATTCGGCCCACCGAGTCCGCGCCGATCAGCGATCACCCCGTACATTAGCACTATCCTACACACACGAGGGACAATTTACAATTTTTGCCGAAGCCTATTAACCTACAAACCTGCACGTCTTTGGAGTGTGGGAGGAAACCGAAGATTTTGGAGAAAACCCACGCAGGTCACGGGGAGAACGTACAAACTCCGTACTGACAGCACCCGTGGTCAGGATGGAACCACGGGTCCCAGATGCTGTGAGGCAGCAACTCTACCTCTGTGCCACCGTGCCGCTCTAAGATGATGCCTGACCCGCCGAGTTACTCCAGCACTTTGAGTTTAGCTCAAGACATGGTCTGTAATGTGTTGCAGAAATATATATTGGGAAACGTCTGCACAAAGGCAAACATTTCGAATGTCGCAATTTCTCGTTTCTTTTCAGGCAAACTCTCTTGTGCTCTTCCCTCTTGCCGATTCAGATCTGGCCGAAAATATAGTTTATCCAAAATCGACACAAAAGATGAAATAGACAATAGACAATAGGTGCAGGAGTAGACTATTCGGCCCTTCGAGCCAGCACCGCCATTCAATGTGATCATGGCTGATCATGCCTAATCAGTACCCCCGTTCCTGCCTTCTCCCCATATCCCCTGACTCTGCTATCTTTAAGAGCCCTATCTAGCTCTCTCTTGAAAGCATCCAGAGATCGTTCCGTATCAGAAATAAATCTTTAAACTTACCCATAAAATGAATCACTTTACGTCAAAGATTGCTGCAAGGAATTTCATATCCCCTTTTCTGCGTAGCACAGGATAATATGTTGAGTATCGGTTCCGAGGTTGTCAACAATAGTTTAATCTTGGGAGCAGGACGTGTCCAACAGTGGCAGCTAACTTCTGTGATTGAATGAGAGAGAGAGAGGGTGGAGACGTTAAGGGACTTCTCATTCCCAGCTCGCAAGAGAGGAACTACCATTAACTTAACTGCACCAGTTTTACAACCGCACCACGTGACGACCAACTAGGAAATGGAATTCATCTGCGTCACTGTCTGCGGACAATCTCAGTACAACGGTCAGAGTATTGAGTACAGAAGTTGGGAGACAGACACAAAAAGCTGGAGTAACTCAGCGGGACAGGCAGCATTTCTGGAGAGAAGGAATGGGTGGCGTTTCGGGTCGAGACCCTTCACCAGACTTAGTAAAAGCCCCTGTCCCACTTTCCCGAGTTACTCACGAATTCTCCAGCGTTTTCCCCTTGATTCAAACTCGGGGAATGTCCGTAACGAGTCCGTAGGAGTCCGTATATATTTCGTAGCGGCTCGTAATGCCAGCCGTAGGTACTCGGGGCATCAGGTAAGTCGGGACGTTTTTTCAGCATGATGAAAAATGTCCACGAGTAAAAAAAATAGCCCCAAGTACCTACGGCTGGAATCTCCCAGTTTGAATCAAGGGGAAAATTCGGGAGAATTCGTAACTCGGGAAAGTGGGACAGGCCCTTTAGGGAAAAGGGAAACGAGAGATATAGACGATGATGTAGAGAGAGATAAAGAACAAAGAATGAAAGATATGCAAGAAAGTAACGATGATAAAGAAAACAGGCTGTTGTTTGCTGTTTGTTGGGTGAAAACGAGAAGCTGGTGCAACTTGGCTGGGGGAGGGATGGAGAGAGAGGGAATGCCCGGGTTACTTGATGTTTTGTGCCCCGAGAGAAGTTGGGAGGTCACGTTGCAGTTGTACAAGACGTTGGTGAGGCCGCAATTAGAGCATTGTGTTCCGTTTTGGGCACCATGTTATAGGAAAGATGTTGTCAAGCTGGAAAGGGTACAGAGAAAGTTCACAAGAATGTTGCCAGGACTAGAGGGTCTGAGCTATAGGCAGAGGTTGAGTAGGCTGGGACTCTATTCCTTGGAGTGCAGGAGAATGAGGGGTGATCTTATAGAGGTGTACAAAATCATGAGAGGAATAGATTGTGTGGATGGACAGAGTCTCTTGCCCAGAGTGGGAGAATCGAGGACCAGAGGACATAGGTTTAAGGTGAAGGAAATTTTTTTAATAGGAATCTGAGGGGTGATTTGTTCACACAAAGGGTGGCAGGTGTATGGAACAAGCTGTCAGAGGAGGTAGTTGAGGCAGGGACTATCCCAACGTTTAAGAAACGGTTAGACAGGTACATGGATAGGACAGGCTTGGAGGGCTATCGACCAAAGGCGGGCAGGTGGGACTAGTGTAGCTGGGACATGTTGGCTGGTGTGGGCAAGTTGGGCTATTTCCACGCTGAATCACTCTAACAGCGAGATATTGTGGACGCAGCCCAGACCGTCACACAAACCAACCTCCCTTCCGTTGACTCTATCTACACCTCACGCTGCCTCGGCAAGGCCAGCAGCATAATCAAGGACCAGTCACACCCTGGCCACTTCCTCTTCTCCCCTCTCCCATCGGGCAAATGGCACAGAAGTGTGAAAAAGCGCACCTCCAGACTCAAGGACAGTTTCTTCCCAGCTGTTATCAGGCAACTGAACCATCCTACCAACAACTAGAGAGCGGTCCTGAACTACTATCTACCTCATTGGAGACTATCATTAATCAGACTTTACAGGACTTTATCTTGCACTAAATGTTATTCCCTTCATCATGTATCTGTTTACTGGGGATGGCTCAATTGTAATCATGTATTGCCTTTCCGCTGAAGATAGACACAAATGCTGAGTAACTGAGTGGGTTAGGCAGCATCTTTGGATAGAAGGAATGGGTGACGTTTCGGGTTGAAACACTTCTTCAGACGGTCAGGGGAGAGAGAGACATAGAGATATTGAAGGACAAAGGTGTGAAAATGAGGGATCAAAGGGGACGAAGGTCAAGGAAAATGTAGAAAGGATAATTGTTGGCTGAGGAGAAGTTGACAACGAGGCATACAAACAGTAAGATTTAATCAGGAGGACAGTGAAACTAGTCGGAGAACTAGGGTGGGGGAGGGACGGAGAGAGAGAGGGAAAGCACGGGTTACTTGAAGTTAGAAAGGTCAAGATACATACCGCTGGATTGTAAGCTGCCCAAGTGAAATACTGGTTAGCACGTAACAAAAGCTTTTCACTGTACTGTGTTGAAACATATAAGATTGTTAAGGGCTTGGACACGCTAGAGGCAGGAAACATGTTCCCGATGTTGGGGGAGTCCAGAACCAGGGGCCACAGTTTAAGAATAAGGAGTAAGCCATTTAGAACAGAGACGAGGAAACACTTTTTCTCACAGAGAGTGGTGAGTCTGTGGAATTCTCTGCCACAGAGGGCGGTGGAGGCAGGTTCTCTGGATGCTTTCAAGAGATAGGGCTCTTAAAAATAGCGGAGTCAGGGGATATGGGGAGAAGGCAGGAACGGAGTACTGATTGGGGATGATCAGCCATGATCACATTGAATGGCGGTGCTGGCTCGAAGGGACGAATGGCCTACTCCTGCACCTATTGTACCTCGGTATACGTGACAATAAACTAAACTCAAACATCGAGTGGAGGTTACAGGGCTGTGCCTTTGGATTCTCCTCTTCATTCAGTTTCAGTTTCAATATCTACATGACTCCTTGCCGCTGTCAACTGTGGTTGTACCAAGACCTCAGAGTCAGGTGAAATTCCTAGCGTGCATAGATACAGTCATAAAGTCATACAGCACGGAAACAGTCCCTTTGGCTCAACTGGTCCCCGCCCAACACTATGCCCCGCCTAATCCCCTTAGACTTCCCCGCCGAAGCCAGTCCCATTTACCTGGATTGGTTTAGTTTAGTCTATTGTCATGTGTACCGAGGTACAGTGAAGGGGCGGCACGGTGGCGCAGCGGTAGAGTTGCTGCCTCACAGCGCCAGAGACCCGGGTTCGATCCTGACCACGGGTGCGGTCTGTACGGAGTTTGTACGTTCTCCCCGTGACCTGCGTGGGTTTTCCCCGAGTGCTCCGGATTCCTCCGACGTGAAAGATGTACAGGTTTTGTAGGTTACTGGACTTCGGCAAAGATTGTAAATTGGTTCTCGTGTCGGGGGATCGCCGGTTCGATGTGGACCCGGTGGGCCAAAGGGCCTGTTTCTGCACTGTATCTCTACACTCAACTCAATCATGTCTTTGATATTTCCACTCCGTTAAAAACATTCCACCCAATCTATGCCTCTCATAAGTTTATATATTTCTATTATGTCTTGAAGACTGAGATCTTGTTCATATGTTCATAAATGATAGGAGAAAAATTAGGCAATTTGGCCCATCAAGTCTACTCCGCCATTCAATCATGGCTGATCTACAATTCCCTCCATAATGTTTGGGAGAAACACCCATCATTTATATATTTGACAATAGACAATAGACAATAGGTGCAGGAGTAGGCCATTCGGCCCTTCGAGCCAGCACCGCCATTCAATGTGATCATGGCTGATCATTTCCAATCAGCAATAACAGCACTGGCACTGGTTCTGACAGACATTTTTAACACCTCCCTGAACCAGGCCATTGTTCCATCATGTTTCAAGACAGCCACCATCATACCAGTTCCCAAAAAGTCCACAATAACCTGCCTGAATGATTACCGCCCCGTAGCACTCACACCAATAATAATGAAGTGTTTTGAGAGGCTTATTAAGCAGCACATGGTCTCTAAACTCCCCTCCAGTTTTGACCTGTTCCAGTTTGTTTATCGCCCGAACCGCTCCACAGAGGATGCTATCACCTCTGCAGTCCACCTAAGCCTACAACACCTGGAGGAGAAGAACACCCACGTGCGGATGCTGTTTGTTGATTTCAGCTCAGCATTCAATACGATAATCCCCCAGCATCTGGTGAGCAAACTGGCACCCCTAGGATTCAATACCACACTATGCAACTGGATCCTGGATTTCCTTTCTGAAAGACCCCAGTCTGTGCGGGTGGGGAAGAACACCTCCTCGGTCATCACACTGAGCACCGGCTCCCCTCAGGGCTGTGTCCTGAGTCCGCTGCTCTTCACATTGATGACACATGACTGTGTCGCCAGGTCCACTACTAACCATATCATCAAATACACGGATGACACAACAGTAGTGGGCCTCATCCACAACAACGACGACCAGGCATACAGAGAGGAGGTGGAGCAGCTGGTGAGCTGGTGCAGCAAGAACAACCTTCTCCTAAATGTGGACAAAACCAAGGATATTGTCGTCGACTTCAGAAAGAAAAATCAGCCCAGTCACACTCCGCTGGGCATCAACAACTTAGCAGTGGAGCAGGTGAAAAGCATCAAGTTCCTGGGAGTGCATATAACGGATACCTTAACTTGGACCACAAACATCACATCTCTGGTAAAACGGGCACAGCAGCGTTTGTACTTCCTCTGCAGGATGAGAAGATCACACCTCCACCCTCCCATCCTCACCACATTCTACAGAAGCACCATTGAATCAGTCATGACCAGCTGCATCTCTACGTGGTGCGGCGGCTGTACAGCTGCGGACTGGAAGTGCCTTCAGAGAGTGGTGAGGACAGCGGAAAAAATCATTGGGACTTCTCTTCCTTCCATCATGGACATTGGTTACAAACGCTGCCTGACAAGAGCTAAGGGCATTACCAGAGCCCCCACGCACCCACAATATGGACTGTTTACACTGCTGAACTCTGGGAGGAGGTACCGCAGCATGAAGAGCGGGACAACCAGGTTCTGCAACAGCTTCATCCCCCAGGCCATAAGACTATTGAACTCACAATCAAACCGAGGTTAGAACTTTCTTATACATTGCCACTTTTAAAAATTTCCTACATATCTATTTTACAGAACTATACACATGAAGCACTTTTTATGGACACACTAAACACTTTTACTGATCGCTTGATATAAATGTTATATTCTGCTGCTACTTTGAAGAGTCAATGCAACGAAATTTCGTTCAATGTGCACTGTGTCTATGTGTATACCTGAATGACAATTAAAGTTAATCAACAACAACAATCAATAATCCGTCAATCTCCACCTTAAAAATATCCCCTGACTTGGCCTCCACAACCTTCTGTGGCAAAGAATTCCACAGATTCACCACCCACTGATTGAAGCCACTTTCAAATGCCAGAGGTTGTTTCTCTCGCTTATAGTGCAGCACAGCTGCCTGCACATGGTCCATATCTCAAGTGCCTATTCATAAGCTTTCGGAACAGAATTAGGCCATTCAGCCCATCAAGTCAAGTCCGCCATTCAATCGAAAAGCCTCTTAAACACCACTGTCGTATCTGCCTCCACCACCACCCCTGGTAGTATGTTTCAGGCACCCCCACTACTCTGTGCAATAAAACTTGCCCAGCTCATCTCCATTAAACTTTCCCCCTCTCACCTTATAGCCATGCACTCTAGTCTTGGACATTTCCACCCTGGGTAAAAGGTTCAGACTCTATACCCTATCTTTTAGACTTTACTGTGGACGTTAGAGAGGCAGTGTGGAAATGGGCCCTTCGGCCCACCGAGTCCGCGCTGAACAGTGATCACCCCGTACTATCCTACACACACTGGGGACAATTTATGATTTGCAGATGCCGATTAACCTACAAACCTGTGCGTCTTTGGAGTGTGGGAGGAAAGCGGAGCATTCGGAGAAAACCCACGCGGTCACAGGGAGAATGTACAAACTCCATAAGACTGGATTGAACCCGGGTCTCTGGTGATGTAGGGCAGCAGCTCTACAGCTGTTTCTTTTAAGTTGTAGTGTGCAAATTCCTTAAGTTCCAGATCAGTGCAGAAAAGAAAACGTCTGGATCTGCCCTTGAGCTTTTGAACATTTCAATGCGTTAGATCAACATTAAGAACTACATCAGCATAATAGGTAGCATCTTGCTGGAACTTTTCAATTGTATTTTGAGTGAATAAATCCAATTCATTTTGAAGTGATTGAGGTAAAAATCTTTTAAACATTCCTCTTACAGCACGGAAACAGGCCCTTCGGCCCACCGAGCCCACGCCGACCATCGATCGCCCATTCACACCAGTTCTATGTTATTCCACTTTCTCAACCACTCCTCTACACACTAGGGACAATTTACAGAGGCCAATTAACCTACAATACTTGAATTCACTTTAAAGTGAATAAATTAAAATGGGCGGCACGGTGGCGCAGCGGTAGAGTCGCTGACTCACAGCGCCGGAGAACCAGGTTCGATCCCGACCACCGGTGCTGTCTGTACGGAGTTTGTACGTTCTCCCCGTGACCTGTGTGGGTTTTCTCCAAGATCTTCGGTTTCCTCCCACACTCCAAAGACGTACAGGTTTGTAGGTTAATTGGCTTGGTAAATGTAAAAATTGTCCCAAGTGGGTGTAGGATAGTATTAATGTGCGGGGATTGCTGGTCGGCGCGGACCCGGTGGGCCGAAGGGCCTGTTCCCGCGCTGAACTAAACTAAACTAAATACAGTTTATTTTAAACATCATTAAGGTGAAATTTTATTTTTTTTACAGCATGTCAACAGGGCCTTCGGCCCACCAAGTCCCCACCAACCATTGCTCTCCCATTCACACCAGTTTGATGCTATCCAACTGTTACATCCACCCCGTCCTTACAAAATAGGGGCAATGTGCAGAGGCCAATTGACCTATAAAACTTCAATTAATTTTTGTGAATAAGTAACGTTTAATTTAAAGCCATTAACATGAAATGTTCTATTTTTTAAATGTTTTCCCACGCTTTGTACATTTGCAATTTAACAAGGAGCTAACAGCATACAGATGTAAGGTTTCGCCCATCCATTCAACATAGCCAATAGAACATAGAATGTAGAACATTGAACAGTACAGAACAGGAACAGGCCCTTCGGCCCACAATGTGTGTGCTGAACATGATGCCCAGATCCACTCTTATCTGCCTGCCTATAATCAGTATATCTCTCCCTTCCTCAAATGGATTATAAGATATCCACCAGGTGGCGCCAGCTATGGCTGCCTCGCCAACAGTCTGTCTGTCCCTTCCTTCCTGTTGTTTTTTAGTATGTGTTAAATGTATGTTTTAGTGTTTGTTAGCTTGTTTTATGTTGGAGGTGGGCAAGTTGGGGAAAATCTCCTACCTCGACGGAGATACAATTTTTTTCCGTATCGTATCTCTGTCCGCACTGCAGCCTAACATCGAGGAGCTGGCGGCCTCTGCTGGAGACCGACTTCGGGAGCTCCAACCGTGGAAGCCTGCGGGAATTAACACCGGGGTGCTGGCGGTCCCTGGTTAGAGACCGACTTCGGGAGCTCCAACCGTGGAAGCCTGCGGGAATTAACACCTGGTTAGAGACCGACTTCGGGAGCTCCAAAGCGCAGGAACTTCGACTGTCCCGACGCGGGAGCTTCAACCATCCTGACGCGGGGGCTTCCATCACAGTGAGGAATGTGGGGAATCCACTGTGGTGGATGTTTATGTTCACTTTTATGTAGTTGTGTGTCTTGTTGCTTTTTTTTAGTGCGGCTGGCAGGTAATTCGAGTTTCACTGTACCTTAATTACGTGACATGTGACAATAAACTGACCTTTGTACTTTTGAACCTTTGAAGATTAACTGGAATGACTTGCAGCATCTTTAACATAGTAAAATAACCAGGCAAAAATAATCAGGCAAAAATCAGTGAGGAAGACTTTGAGGAATGGATTGATGGCGGTGAGGATGTTGAAAAGTCTAGGATGGAGGGATACGTTTTGTGATACAGCGCAGAAACAGGCCCTTCGGCCCACCGAGTCCGCGTCGACCATCGATCACCCCGTACACTAGTTCTCTGTTTATCACAGTTTTGCATCCCACACACTAGCGGCAATTTACTGAAGCCAATTCACCTACAAACTTCCACTTATTAAATGTTAACTAGTTTACTTTAGTTTAGAGATACAGTGTAGAAACAGGCCCTATGTCCCACCGAGTCCGCGCCGACCAGTGATCACCCGTTCACGCTAGTTCTATGTGTAGGAAAGAACTGCAGATGCTGGTTTAAATCAAAGGTAGATACAAAATGCTGGAGTAACTCAGCGGGACAGGCAGCATCTTTGAAGTTGGGTCTCATTCCTTCTCTCCAGAGATGCTGCCTGTCCCGCTGAGTTACTCAGGCATTTTGTGTCTACCCACAGTAGTTCTATTCCACGCACCAGGGACAGTTTAAGAAGCCAATTAACCTATAAACCTGTACGTCTTAAGAGTGCGGGAGGAAACCGGAGCACCCGGACAAAACCCACGCAGGTCAAGGGGAGAACGTACAAACTCCGTGCAGACAGCACCCGTAGTCAGGATCGAACCCGGATCTCTGTCGCTGTGAGGCAGCAACTCTACCGCTGCACCCCCACTGAGGTTTTCGGCAGCTGAAGCCACCACCAACAATGACGGGAGGGGGAGGGGGAAGGAAGTCAGGGAGTTGGTGGGAGGTCATATAAGCTTTCAGGGATAAGGTCGATAGCCTGACCTTTGGACTTTGCCTGGCATTTGCATTTATATACCAACTATTATCAAAGTTGGATAGGTTTTTAATTCTGAGATTAGTGCCAATTCAGAGTGGAGTGCCCTAGAACTCTTGGGTTAGGTTGTCAGATTGCGGGCAGTGAGATAATCATCCCTCTTAGAGTCATCGAGTGAGTCAGCATGGAAACAGGCCCTTCAACCCAACTTTCCCACACCGACCAACATGTCCCAGCTACACCAGTCCCACCTGCCTGCGTTTGGCCCATATCCCTCTAAACCTGTCCTATTCATGTATATATCCTTGTGCTCACTGTAGTCATTGCTGGAGATGTCATCTCACTGGAGAGTCGCACTTTGAACTGGTCTACATTATCATTACCTTCATCCAAATTAATTTGTTTTGGGGCGGCACGGTGGCGCAGCGGTACAGTTGCTGCCTCACAGAGCGAGAGACCCGGGTTCGATTCTGACTCGTGACTGCGGGTGCTGTCTGTACGGAGTTTGTACGTTCTCCCGTGACCTGCGAGGGATTTCTCCGGGAACTCCGGTCCACATTCCAAGGACGTACAGGTTTGTAGGTTAATTGGCTTCTGTATAATTGCCTGCAGTTTAGTTTAGTTGAGAGATACAGCGCGGAACAGGCCTTTTGGCCCGCGCCGACCAGCGAACCCCGCACATTAGCGCTATCCCACACACACTAGGGACAATTTACACTTACACCAAGTATACAAACCCAAACCAATTAACCTACAAACCTGTACGTCTTTGGAGTGTGCAGGGCATAGAATTAGTGTATGTGTGATCGCTGGTAGGCGCGGACTCAGTGGGCAGTGTAGTGGCCATTTGACTTGTTTTGCATGTCATTGATGATGGGGGAGAAAGCAAGGACTATCTGAAATTAGAGAAGTCAATGTTCATACCGCTGAGGTGTAATGAATGAATGAATACGTTTATTGGCCAAGTATTCACATACAAGGAATTTACCTTGGTGCTCCGCCCGCAAGTGACAACATGACATACACTGACAGTTAGGAATGACACATAAAACATTCAACATTAATAATAAAAATAATAAAACGACCTAAGCAAAATATGAGGTGACCCCCCCCCCCCCCCCACATCAGTCTGAAGAAGGGTCTCGACCCGAAACATTGCCTATTCCTTCGCTCCATAGATGCTGCCTCACCCGCTGAGTTCCTCCAGCATTTTTGTCTACCTTCTGAAATTTGTTTGTTTATATTTATCTATATTACTAAAAGTCTGTTCTTGACCGGTTTTGGCCATCTGTGCTGCGATTTCCGAGAGAACGCCGCAACCTACGGCCGTCATTTTTGGCCACCTTGCTCAGAGCCCCCCTCCGCCATATGTGTGCCGAGGATTTTTCCCGTCGATGACAAATGACAGAGATATTAATGATTTTACAAAATTCCCCATTCTCTCTGCTGCCCCTGCTGGCGGCAGGGGGGAGGGACTATAAAACAAGGAAGTGGTGTGCCTCAATCAGTGTCTGCAAGCTGGAGGAAGGCAGAGGGTCACGTTTCTCTGAGCTGTGAATAACACTGAACACATGTCTACTCAAATGTAAGTGTCCTTAGTGGTTCTAAAACACTTGCAGAATGTGTCTATTGGTTCTAAAATGTTTGCAAAAAGTGTTTATTGGTTCTAGAATGTTTGCAAAAAGTGTCTCTTTTGGTTCTACAATGCTTGCAGAATGTGACTTTTTTGGTTCTAAAATGTTTTTTAGGATCTCCTTCCCCTCTCCTCTCCCCCCCCTCCTCTCCCCCCCCTCTCCTCTCCCCCCCTCTCCTCTCCCCCCCTCTCCTCCCCCCCGCTCCTCTCCTCCCCCTCTCTTCTCCTCCCCCCCTCTCCTCTCCTCCCCCCTCTCCTCTCCTCCCCCCCTCTCCTCTCCTCCCCCCTCTCCTCTCCCCCCTCCCCCCTCTCTCTCTCCCCTCTTTTTCTCACTTCCATCCCCTCCCCCACCATTCCTCCCCTAAACCCCCCTCCTCTCCACACACCCCTACCCCCTTCCCTCCACCCTCCCTCCCCACCTCTCCCCCTCCCCTCTCAGCACACCCTCTCTCTCCCCCTCCCCCCCTCCTCCCCCCTCTCTCCTCCCCCTCCCCTCCCCCTCCCCTCCCCCTCTCTCCTCCCCCCTCTCCCCCCCTCTCTCTCTCTCCCCTGCTCCCCTCCATCCCCCCCCACCCTCCCTCCCTCCCCTAAACCCCCTCCCCTCCACACCCCCTACCCTGTTCCCTCCACCCTCCCCCCTACCTCCCCCTCCCTGCTCCCCAACTCTCCCCCTCACCCCCCTCTCAGCACACCCTCTCTCTCCCCCTCACTCTCACCCTCTCTCTTCCCCTCACTCTCACCCTCTCTCTCTCCTCCCCTCCTCCCCCACCTTTCCCCCCTCATCCACCCTCCCTCTTCTCCTCTCCACCCCCCTCTCCCTCTTGCCCTCTCTCTGTGTCTCTGTCTCTCTCTCTGTCTCTGCCCCTTCTCTCTCTGCCCTCACTCTCTACCCCCCCCTCCCCCCCCCCCCCCCCCCCCCCCCCCCCAAGTGTGACTGCAAGTTGGGGGCTATGCGTCAGTAGATAGGGTGTTTATGGGGTAAAAGGAGCAAATTAATAATCTTAATATAATATCAAGGGGGGTAATTAGCGTGAGTGCGGGGGGTAGTTAGTGTGTGTGACGCTGCATGCCGCCTCCCCCCCCCCACAACCGCACGTTGGGGGAACAGACCCAACGGGTCTGCACTTGGTCTAGTATATATTATAATTGTTTGTTTATATATATATGTAGTTCAGAGCTTATATGAGGTTGTAGCGTTTAATAGCCTGATGGCTGTCGGGAAGAAGCTGCTCCTGAACCAGGACGTTACAGTTTTCAGGCTCCTGCACATTCTTCCCGATGGCCGGAGTGAGATAAGAGCGTGGCCAGGGTGGTGTGGGTCTCTGATGATGCTGGCTGCCCTTTGTGAGGCAGCGACTCCTGTAGATCCCTTCGATGGTGGGGAGGTCAGTACCCGTGATGGACTGGGCGGTATAACTCGGGACAGATTTACCCGTCTGCATTCTTAATAGATATAAATGCAGAATTCAAATTTGACGATGCTTTCTAAATAAAGGATTGCACGAAAGTTGCGGCTCATTTTGCCTCCCGTCCATTTATAGAACACGTAGTCGCAGTTTTCGGACTATTTTAAGTCTGCTGTTCAATTATCTATTTTGATGTTTAAGGGAAGGGATTGAGTATATTTTTGCGGATTGGTTTGAAGGATGCCAGTGCCTGTGTTTGGAATGTTTCTGGCATCCAATGTCAGCATTAAACACTTCCCCATCGGATTTAGCACGGCCAGATGCATGTAGTACTCTTTAGACTGCACGGATTTCATTTCACATTTATTTCAGGATAGTTCTGGATATTATTTACTAAATCCTGATCTAGGGCCAGAGTTATGTTTAAGGAAGAACTGCAGAAGCTGGAAAAATCGAAGGTGGACAAAAATGCTGGAGAAACTCAGCGGGTGAGGCTGAACAGGAGTACGGAGGATGCCATCTCAACGGCACTTCACTCCGCCCTCTCCCACCTCGACAACAGAGACACTTACGTAAGAATGCTGTTCATCGATTACAGCTCAGCATTCAACACCATTATACCATCAAAACTGATCACCAAACTCGGTAACCTGGGCATCGACCCCTCCCTCTGCAACTGGATACTGGACTTTCTAACCAACAGACCCCAGTCTGTTAGGTTAGACAAGCACACCTCTTCAACCCTCACCCTGAACACCGGCGTTCCACAGGGCTGTGTGCTGAGCCCCCTCCTCTACTCCCTCTTCACCTATGACTGCACACCTGTACATGGTACTAACACCATCATCAAGTATGCAGATGATACAACGGTGATTGGCCTCATCAGCAACAACGATGAGTCGGCCTACAGGGAGGAGGTCCAGCACTTAGCAGCATGGTGCGCTGACAACAACCTGGCCCTTAACTCCAAGAAGACCAAGGAGCTCATTGTAGACTTCAGGAAGTCCAGGGGCGGCACGCACACCCCCATCCACATTAACGGGACGGAGGTGGAACGTGTTTCTAGCTTCAGGTTCCTGGGGGTCAACATCTCCGATGACCTCTCTTGGACCCACAATACCTCATCTCTGGTCAAGAAGGCTCACCAGCGTCTCTTCTTCCTGAGGAGACTGAAGAAGGTCCATCTGTCTCCTCAGATCCTGGTGAACTTCTACCGCTGCACCATCGAGAGCATCCTTACCAACTGCATCACAGTATGGTATGGCAACTGCTCTGTCTCCGACCGGAAGGCATTGCAGAGGGTGGTGAAAATTGCCCAACGCATCACCGGTTCCTCGCTCCCCTCCATTGAGTCTGTCCAAAGCAAGCGTTGTCTGCGGAGGGCGCTCAGCATCGCCAAGGACTGCTCTCACCCCAACCATGGACTGTTTACCCTCCTACCATCCGGGAGGCGCTACAGGTCTCTCCGTTGCCGAACCAGCAGGTCCAGGAACAGCTTCTTCCCGACGGCTGTCACTCTACTCAACAACGTACCTCGGTGACTGCCAATCACCCCCCCACCCCCCGGACACTTATTATCACTTATTATTATTTATTCAAATCATTTGCTATGTCGCTCTTCCAGGGAGATGCTAAATGCATTTCGTTGTCTCTGTACTGTACACTGACAATGACAATTAAATTGAATCTGAATGTGAATCTGAATCTGCCTCACCCGCTGAGTTTCTCCAGCATTTTTGTCCACCTTCGACAAGAGTTTAGGCCACTACCCAAAACTGGAGGAGAATTGTCATTGGCTTTAGACTTTAGAGGTACAGCGCGGAAACAGGCCCCTCAGGACCACTGCATCACCCCGTTCACTAGCACTATCAATAGACAATAGATAATAGGTGCAGGAGTAGGCCATTCGGCCCTTCGAGCCAGCATCGCCATTCAATGTGATCATGGCTGATCATCCTACACACCAGGGACAATTTACAATTCAAATAAGCAAATTTCTGTGAGCGTTTGTGGGCCCAATATCTGAGGAAAGATGTGCTGGCCCTGGAGAGGGTCCAGAGGAGGTTTTACAAGAATCATCCCAGGAATGATTGGGTTGACATATGATGAGCGTTTGACGGCACTGCTGGAGTTCAGAAGGATGAGGGGCACCTCATTGAAATGTACCGAACAGTGAAAGCCCTGGATAGAGTGGATGTGGAGAGGATGCTCCCACTGGTGGGAGAGTCTAGGACCTGAGAGTCAGATTCAGATTCAGATTCAACCTTTATTGTCATTGTGTAATGTACAGTACATAGACAATGAAATGCTGTTAGCATCTCCTCAGAAGAGCGAACATAGAATAATGAGCAATAAATAAATATATATATACAGCCTCAGAATTAAAGGACGTTCCTTTAGAAAGATGAGGAGGAATTTCCATAGTCAGAGGGTGGTGAATCTGTGGAATTCTTTGCCACAGACGGCTGTGGAGGCCAAGTCAATAGATATTTTTAAGGCGGAGATTGACAGATTCTTGATTAGTATGGATGTCTGGCGTTATGGGGAGAAGGCAGGAGAATGGGGTTGAGAGGAAAAGATAGATCAGCCATGATTGAAGTAGACTTAGAAACATAGAAACATAGAAATTAGGTGCAGGAGTAGGCCATTCGGCCCTTCGAGCCTGCACCGCCATTCAATATGATCATGGCTGATCATCCAACTCAGTATCCCGTACCTGCCTTCTCTCCATACCCTCTGATCCCCTTAGCCACAAGGGCCACATCTAACTCCCTCTTAAATATAGCCAATGAACTGGCCTCGACTACCCTCTGTGGCAGAGAGTTCCAGAGATTCACCACTCTCTGTGTGAAAAAAGTTCTTCTCATCTCGGTTTTAAAGGATTTCCCCCTTATCCTTAAGCTGTGACCCCTTGTCCTGGACTTCCCCAACATCGGGAGCAATCTTCCTGCATCTAGCCTGTCCAACCCCTTAAGAATTTTATAAGTTTCTATAAGACTTGATGGGCCGAATGGCCTAATTCTGCTCCTCGAACTTATGAATTACCCTACTTAACCTATGGGAGGAAACCGGAGCACCCGGAAAAAACCCACGCGGTCACAGGGAGAAGGTACAAACTCCGGTAGAGGCAGCAACTCTACCGCTGCACCTCCATGCCGCCCCTCATGGCTCTGCCCCAGTTTGGTTCAGTTCCATCGTTCAGAGAGCTCCACCCTGTAGCCACTCCGAGTGGAAGTGCCTGGAGTCATGGAGTCACACGACATAGAAACAGGCCCTGCAGCCCAACTTGCCTACACCGACCAACATGCCCCATCTACACTAGTCCCACCTGCCTCCGTTTGGTTCCTAGTCCCTGAACGCCTCCGTACTTCCTTAGAAGACTGAGGAAATTTGGCATGTCGATGGTTCCTCTCTTGAACGTCTACAGGTGTACAGTAGAGAGCATATCGACTGGTTGCATCACGGCCCGGTTCAGCAACTCAAATGCCCAGGAACGAAGAAGACTGCAAAAATAGTGAACACCGCCCAGTCCATCACGGGTTCTGACCTCCCCACCATCGAAGAGATAATAGATAATAGACAATAGGTGCAGGAGTAGGCCATTTGGCCCTTCGAGTCAGCAACGCCATTCAATGTGATCATGGCTGATCATCCCCAATCAGTACCCCGTTCCTGCCTTCTCCCCATATCCCCTGACTCCGCTATTTTTAAGAGCCCTATCTAGCTCTCTCTTGAAAGCATCCAGAGAACCTGCCTCCACCGCCCTCTGAGGCAGAGAATTCCACAGACTCACCACTCTCTGTGAGAAAAAGTGTTTCCTCGTCTCCGTTCTAAATGGCTTACTCCTTATTGTTAAACTGTGGCCCCTGGTTCTGGACTCCCCCAAGATCGGGAACATGTTTCCTGCCTCTAGTGTGTCCAAACCCTTCATAATACTCCAGGTGTGGTCTCACTAGGGCTCTGTACAACTATACAACAAAAGATCTATATGAGTCGCTGCCTACCATCCTCACACTACAATCGTTGCACTATGAGTGTGCTTATCTATTGTGCGGTTTTATCGGGTTGTATGCAAAATAAAGAATTTCACTGTGTCTAGGTACATGTGACAATAAAGTTCCATGGTATCATTGCAGCGTTTAAGAAACATAAAGGCAGGTTGGATTGGACAGCTTCACAGGCATATGAGCCAAGCATACAGAGTTTGTACGTTCTCTCCGTGACCTGCACGGGTTTTCTCCGAGCGCTCTGGTTTCCTCCCACACTCGAAAGACATACAGGTTTGTGGTCTAATTGGCTTGGTGAAAACTGTGAGTCGTCCCTGTGAGTAGTCCTGTCGTTGTGTCCTTGGGCAAGACACTTCACCCACCTTTGCCTGTGTGTGAATGTGTGTGAGTGATTGGTGGTGGTCGGAGGGGCCGTAGGCGCAGATTGGCAGCCACGCTTCCGTCAGTCTGCCCCAGGGCAGCTGTGGCTACAGAAGTAGCTTACCACCACCGAGTGTGACTGAGGAGTGAATGAATAATGCGATGTAAAGCGCCTTGAGTATTCTAGAAAGGCGCTATAAATCCCATCCATTATTATTATTATTATTATTATTAGTGTGTGTAGGATAGCTTTAGTGTGCGGGGATCGCTGGTCGACCCGGACTCGGTGGGTCTGTTTACGCCCTGTATCTCTAAACTAAACTTTGTGTTTATTCGTGGTGTTTACAGAGTACTATGTTTCCATATCTGCTTTACTGCGGCACGTAGGAATGTCATTGTACCCGTTTTGGGACATGTGACAATAAAACACTCTTGACTGTCTTCTGCTCTACATCGGTGAGACCAAGCGCAGGCTCGGCGATCGCATCGCCCAACACCTCCGCACAGTTCGCAAGAACCAACCTGATCTCCCGGTGGCTCAGCACTTCAACTCCCCCTCCCATTCCGAATCCAACCTTTCGGTCCTGGGCCTCCTCCATGGCCAGAGTGAGGCCCAGCGCAAATTGGAGCAGCAGCACCTCATATTTCGCTTGTGTAGTTTACACCCCAGCGGTACGAACATTGACTTCTCCAATTTCAGGTAGTCCTTGCTTTCTCCCTCCTTCCCCTCCCCTTCCCAGCTCTCCCACAGCCCACTGTCTCCGCCTCTTCCTTTCTACTTCCTGCCCCCCACCCCCACATCAGCCTGAAAGATTGCAGAAAGTTGGGTCCATCATCGGCTCTGACCTCCCCACCATCGAAGGGATCTATCGCAGTCGCTGCCTCTAGAAACTGCCAACATCATCAAAGAGCCACACCATCCTGGCCACACAATCATCTCTCCGTTGCCATCGGGAAGAAGGTACAGGAGCCTGAAAACTGCAACATCCAGGTTCAGGAACAGCTACTTCCCCACAGCCATCAGGCTATTAAACTCACCATCAAACAAACTCTGAACAATAACAGCCTATTGCACTTTATCTGTTTATTTATTGTGTATATGTATGATCTATGGTCTATAGACACACAAACTTTTATCTCCTGCACCCGCTGAGTTCCTCCAGCAATTTTGTGTACCTTCGATATTCCAGCATCTGCAGTTCCCTTTTGAAAACTTTTATCTCCTGTTCTGTATTATATTTACATATTGTGTTGTGCTGCAGCAAGCAAGAGTTTCATTGTCCTATATGGGACACATGACAATAAAATTCTCTCTTGAATCTCTTGCCTCTTGACTTGACTTGAAGAAGGGTCACGACCCGAAACATCACCTATTCCTTCGCTCCATAGATGCTGCCTCACCCGCTGAGTTTCTCCAGCATTTTTGTCTACCTTTGACTCTTGACTCCACTCTTTACAGTACGTGTCGCTATTGTCCAACTTGCCCTGGAGAAGGTTGTGGAATATTGGTTTTGTTTGCAAAATGTGGAAACAAAGAACTGCAGATGCCGGTTTGCAACAAAGATAGACACAAAGCACTGGAGTAACTCAACGGGTCAGGCGGCATCTCTGGAGAAAAAGGATGGGTGCTATTTCGGATCGGCACCCTTCTTCAGACTGAAGGTAGAGGAGAGGGAGTGTAGGAAAACGGCAGGACAAAGCAGAGCCGGCAACAGGACAAGAGGATTTCATAACAAGAGGACTTCAGTATAGGAGTAAAGAGGTCCTTCTGCAGTTGTATAGGGCTCTGGTAAGAACACATCTGGAGTATTGTGTACAGTTTTGGTCTCCTAATTTGAGGAAGGACATCCTTGTGATTGAGACAGTGCAACGTAGGTTCACGAGATTGATCCCTGGGATGGCGGGACTGTCATATGAGGAAAGATTGAAAAGACTAGGCTTGTATTCACTGGAGTTTAGAAGGATGAGGGGGGGATCTTATAGAAACATATAAAATTATAAAAGGACTGGACAAGCTAGATGCAGGAAAGATGTTCCGACTTGTTGGGCGGGTCCAGAACCAGGGGCCACAGTCTTACAATAAAGGGGAGGCCATTTAAGACTGAGGTGAGAAAAAACGTTTTCACCCAGAGAGTTGTGAATTTGTTGAACTCTCTGCCACAGAGGGCAGTGGAGGCCAAATCACTGGGTGGATTTAAGAGAGTTAGATAGAGCTCCAGTGGCTAGTGGAATCAGGTGATATGGGGAGAAGGCAGGCACGGGTTATTGATTGGGGACGATCAGCCATTATCACAATGAACGGCGGTGCTGGCTCGAAGGGCCGAATGGCCTCCTCCTTCACCTATTTTCTATGTTTCTAACAGGAACAAGGACGGGTAGAGCCCACAATGGGCCCGTTGTTGGCTGGGGAAGAGGTGATAACGAAGGGATACTACAGGGATGCGAACAGTGGAGCTGCTGAAGAAGGGTCCCGACCTGAAACGTTGCCCATCCCATTTCTCCAGAGATGCTGCCTGAGTTACTCCAGCAATCTGTGTCCTTCATCGGTCCGCTGGCGTTGTTAGCAGCAACTATATTCCAGACATGAGTCATAACAAGACTACTTATTTCTGAACTTACGCTAAATGAGATTAAAAAAAACAAAGTGCAAGAATGGCAATACAAAGTATGTGGTTAAGGACTTGGCTTTGGGGAAATCCCTAATTTTGCTGAAATGTCTGCTGTCAAACCAAAAAAATGTTTTTAGCGGGACGGGAAACAACACAGAAGAGCAAGATGATGCACATACAGAGCTATATCAAATGATGTTGCTCTTGTTTTGCATTATATTTGTTTGTTTCAAACACACGTTTAAGAAGAAGAATGTTTGCAGCTGACATCAGAGACACGGCTGAGCAGTAAAGCAGCACGGTGGCGCAGCGGTAGAGTTGTTGCCGTACAGCCAGCGCCAGTGACCTGGGTTCAATCCTGACCATAGGTGCTTGTCTGTACGGTTGCTACATTCTCTCTGTGAGCGCTGGATGTTTCCACCAGTGGGGAGAGTCTAGGACTAGAGGTCACAGCCTCAGAATTAAAGGACGTTCGTTTAGGAAGGAGACGAGGAGAAATTTCTTTAGTCAGAGGGTGGTGAATCTGTGGAATTCTTTGCCACAGAAGGCTGTGGATATAGGCCAAGTCAGTGGATATTTTTAAGGCAGAGGTAGATGGATTCTTGATTAGTACAAGTGTCAGAGGTTATGGGGAGAAGGCAGAAGAATGGGGGAAGAGATAGATCGGCCATGATTGAATGGCGGAGTAGACTTGATGGGCCGAATGGCCTCATTCTACTCCTATCACTCCTTATGACTGCGTGGGTTTGCCCCGGGATCTCTGGTTTCCTCCCACACTCCAAAGATGTGCAGGTTTTTTCATTCAAGAGAGAGTTAGATTTAGCTCCTCGGGCTAAAGGAATCAAGGGATATGGGGAGAAAGCAGGAACGGGGTACTGATACTGGATGATCAGCCATGATCATATTGAATGGAGGTGCGGGCTCGAAGGGCCAAATGGCCTACTCCTGCACCTATTGTCTATGTGGGTTAATTTACTTGGTATGATTGTAAATTGTCCATAGTGTGTGTAGGATAGTGTTAGCGTGTGGGCTACGCTGGTCGGCACGGACTTAGTGGACCGAAGGGCGCGTTCCACGCTGTATCTCTAAACTAAACTAAATTAAACTAAATTACTCTAGTTTGGAGTCGCCTTTGGTCTTAGAAAGTCAAAGAGTCACACAGAGCAGTCGTGACCTCCCATCCACCTCACTGGAGATCTTTGGACTATCTTTAATTGAGCTTTATTGGACTTTATCTTGCAGAGTCATAGGGTCATACAGGCCCTTCGGCCCAACCAGCCCACACCGACCAACATGTTCCATCTACATTAAGGGCCTGTCCCACGAGCATGCGACCTGCATGCGGCAAGCGCGACCAAACCGGAAGCGGGGGCCACGCGGAGGTCGAGTGAGTGACGTGAAGTTCAAGCGAAGTCCGCTAGGCGTACGCCGTCAAGACGCTGCGTATGCCCGTCGAGGCGGTGTGTACGGCCTCAATGTGGCTGCGGGCCGGCAGGCCGTTGCCGCGCGGAATTTTTGAACACGGTCAGTTTTTCGGAGCCCCGCGCGATGTCGGGACCAGCTCCGCACAACTCCATACGGCTCCGGCAATCGAAGTGAGACTGGCCCCGCGAGGCCGTACGGCTCATGTGACCACGTTAGGTCGCGCTCGCCGCATGGAGTCGCATGCTCGTGGGACAGGCCCTTTAGTCCCACCTGCCTGCGTTTGACCCATACCCCTCTAAACCTGTCCTCTCCATGTACCTGTCCAAATGTTTCATAAACGCGATAGTACCGGCCTCAACCACCTCCACTCACCTATGTCCTCTGGTTTGCGATTCCCCTCCTCTGGGCAAAAGACTCTTTGCGTCTAAGTGATGAGGGGTGATCTTATAGAGATGTACAAAATCATGAGAGGAATAGATCAGGTAAACGCACACAGAGTCTCTTGCCCTGACCGGGGGAATCGAGAACCAAAGGGACATAAGTTTAAGATGAGGGCGGGAAGATTTAATAGGAATCAGAGGGGTAACTTTTTCACACAAAGGGTTGTGGGTGCATGGAACGAGCTGCCAGAGGAGGTAGTTGTGGCAGGGACTATCCCAACCTTAATGTATAGGGCTCTGGTGAGACCACATCTGGAGTATTGTGTACAGTTTTGGTCTCCTAATTTGAGGAAGGACATCCTTGTGATTGAGGCAGTGCAGCGTCGGTTCACGAGATTGATCCCTGGGATGGCGGGACTGTCATATGAGGAAAGATTGAGAAGACTAGGCTTGTATTCACTGGAATTTAGAAGGATGAGGGGAGATCTTATAGAAACATATAAAATTATAAAAGGACTGAACAAGCTAGACGCAGGAAAAATGTTCCCAATGTTGGGCGAGTCCAGAACCAGGGGCCACAGTCTTAGAATAAAGGGGAGGTCATTTAAGACTGAGGTGAGAAAAAATGTTTTCACCCAGAGAGTTGTGAATTTGTGGAATTCCCTGCCACAGAGGCCAGTGGAGGCCAAGTCACTGGATGGATTTAAGAGAGAGTTAGATAGAGATCTAGGGGCTAGCGGAGTCAAGGGATATGGAGAGAAGGCAGGCACGGGTTATTGATAGGGGACGATCAGCCATGATCACAATGAATGGCGATGCTGGCTCAAAGGGCTGAATGGCCTCCTCCTGCACCTATTTTCTATGTTTCTATGAAACATTTAAACAGGTGCACGGATAGGACAGGTTTGGAGGGATATGGACCAAAGGCAGGCAGGTGAGACTAGTGGAGATGGGACATGTTGGTTGGTTCTGGGCAAGTTGGGCTGTTTCCACATTGTATGGAACCGTGACTCTATGTCTGACCTGCTTTGTATTTTCTGACAGAATCAGCTTGGAGATGCCTCTGAGAGCACTAACGTGCGAATAATTAGCAGCATCTCATGCACATCGTGCTTGCTGCTGGTGCATCTTGCAGATACGCTGGCCTCAAATCGGAGCTGTCACAGTAAACCACATCACTGAAATGTCAGGAGCTCAGCCGACTGACTGCAGCAATTATGTTGGTAGCTGAGGTCACACCCCGACCAAAAAGGCTCGAAGAGTTGCCCACTCCTTTTTCACCACCCACCGTGTCTGCTCAAGCTGCACCTCACCGCACGGAGTTATGCATGTTTGTTTAATTTCGTTTCGTATCGAGATACACACACCAGGGGACAATTTACCAAAGCCAAATGACCGACAAACCCGCACGTCTTTGGAGTGTCGGAGGAAAATCGGAGCACCAGGAGAAAACCCACGCAGGTCACGGGAAGAACATGCAAACTCCGTACAGACAGCACACGTGGTCAGGATCGAACTCGGGTCTCAATAGACAATAGACAATAGGTGCATGAATAGGCCATTCGGCCCCTCGAGCCAGCACCGCCATTCAATGTGATCATGGCTGATCATCCCCAATCAGTACCCCATTCCTGCCTTCTCCCCATATGCCCTGACTCCGCTATCTTTAAGAGCTCTGTCTAGCTCTCTCTTGAAAGTATCCAGAGAACCGGCCTCCACCGCCCTCTGAGGCAGAGAATTCCACAGACTCACAACTCTCTGTGAGAAAAACTGTTTCCTCATCTCCGTTCTAAATGGCTTACCCCTTATTTTTAAACTGCAGCCCCTGGTTCTGGACTCCCCCCAACATCGGGAACATGTTTCCTGCCTCTAGCGTGTCCAAACCCTTAATAATCTTATATGTTTCAATAAAATCACCTCTCATCCTTCTAAATTCCAGAGTATACAAGCCCAGCCACTCCATTCTATCAATATTTGACAGTCCCTCCATCCTGGGAATTAACCTGGTGAACCTACGCTGCACTCCCTCAACAGCAAGAACGTCCTTCCTCAAATTTGAAGACCAAAACTGCACACAATACTCCAGGTGTGGTCTCACTAGGGCCCTGTACAACTGCAGAAGGATCTCTTTGCTCCTATACTCAATTCCTCTTGTTATGAAGGCCAACATGCCATTTGCTTTCTTCACTGCCTGCTGTACCTGCATGCTTACTTTCATTGACTGATGAACAAGGACCCCCAGATCCCGTTGGACCCCCAGATCCTGTTGTATCCCAGATCCTGTTGTCTCTGGCGCTGCAAGGCAACAACTCTACCGCTGTACCACCGTGCCACCCACTATTCCAGCTAAGGTCACACTTGGAACACATGGCTCCTTTAAAATGCAATCTGTTTTCCATCTTGTTTAAGAAGGAACTGCAGATGCTGGAAAATCGAAGGTAGACAGAAATGCTGGAGAAACTCAGCGGGTGAGGCAGCATCTATGGAGCGAAAGAAATAGGCAACATTTCGGGTCGAGACCCTTCTTCAGACTGAAGATGCTGCCTCACCCGCTGAGTTTCTCCAGCATTTTTGTCTGTTCTTGCATCTTATTGATTTTAAGCCTCATGAGTGCTGGACTCTCAAAAATAAAGTGTCATTATAGTTCTGATCGGATTAGGACAGTGAGCTCACTGATAGATACACGGTGCAAACAATGTGAATGTGGGAAGAGCAGATTTACCAACAGGGCCAGCTTTCATCTCTGCCCACAATCAGCAGAACACATTTTACAGGAGATAATAATTGCCAACAATTTGCTTGATTAATCTAACGTGCCCACAGAAGATGTTACCCAACAGAGCAAAACGGCACGGTGGCGCAGCGTTGGAGTTGCTGCCCTCACAGCGCCAGAGAACCGGGTTCGATCCTGACTGTGGGTGCTGCCAGTACGGAGTTTGCACGTTCTCCCCGTGACTTGCATGAGTTTTCGCCGGGATCTCCGGGTTTCCTCCCACGCTCCAAAGACGTGCGGGTTTGTCGGCTAATTGACTTCTGCAAATTGTCGCTAGTTCGTGTAGGATAGTACTTGTGTGCGGGTATCGCTGGTCGGGGCAGACTCGGTGGGCCTGTTTCTGCGCTGCATCTCTAAGCTAAGACACCCCTGACAATGTTTTGAACACGCTCTGTTGCCATGTGCTTTGTGTTACTTATTTGCCCTTGAATGTTAAGGGTTTGGACACGCTAGAGGCAGGAAACATGTTCCCGATGTTGGGGGAGTCCAGAACCAGGGGCCACAGTTTAAGAATAAGGGGTAAGCCATTTAGAACGGAGATGAGGAAACACTTTTTCACACAGAGAGTGGTGAGTCTGTGGAATTCTCTGCCACAGAGGGCGGTGGAGGCAGGTTCTCTGGATGCTTTCAAGAGAGAGCTAGATAGGGCTCTTAAAAATAGCGGAGTCAGGGGATATGGGGAGAAGGCAGGAACGGGGTACTGATTGGGGATGATCAGCCATGATCACATTGAATGGCGGTTCTGGCTCGAAGGGCCGAATGGCCTACTCCTGCACCTACTGTCTATTGTCTATTGCCCACAAGTTTAATGATTGAAATTGCTTTCCTGCCTCACAGCAACAGGGATGGAGGGCGATGGTTGTAACCGGCCATTGTGGCCAGCTGCAGGTGGGACTGAAAAATGGTGCCAAAATGGCCACTCTCGCACATGGACTCAGTGGGCTGTTCTTTACATTCTGTACTGACCGGGGGATAGTGCTTATGTACGGGGATATCCTTGCTGAGCTGAATGACAAAAATGTATTTCACTGTCTCTGGTACACGTGACAATAAAGGGCCTGTCCCACTTTCACGACCTAATTCACAACCTCTGCTGAGTTTTCCCTTGACTCATACTCGCAGTATGGTCGTCACGAGGTCGTAGGGGGTCGTAGGTAGGTCGTAGGTAGGTCGTGATGCTAGTCGTAGGTACTCGTGGCATCAAGTAGGTTGGGGCTTTTTTCTAGCCTGATGTAAAATGCCCATGAGTAAAAAAGGTCGTGAATTAGGTCGTGAAAGTGGGACAGGCCCTTAAAGAAGCCATTGAACCACTGAACCAGAGTTTGACCTGCCACGTCTCCCGTTCCTTCTCTCCAGAGACGCTGCCTGTCCCGCTGAGTTAGTCCAGCTTTTTGTGTCTATCTTCAGTGTAAACCAGTTCTGTCCTAGGCACCTGTTAGACTCTGGAGATACAGCGTGGAAACAGGCCTTTCGGCCCACCAAGTCTGCACTGACCAGCGATCACCCCACGCACGAGGACTATCGAGCACACTAGGAACAATTTAAAATTTTACCAAAGCCAATTAACCTTCAAACCCGCACGTCTTTGGAGTGTGGGAGGAAACCGGAGCACCCGGAGAAAACCCACGTGGTCACAGGGAGAACGTGCAAACTCCGTACAGACAGCACCCGTAGTCAGGTTCGAACCTTGGTGTCTGGCGCTGTGAGGCAGCAACTCTACCGCTGCGCCACTAATGTCAATTTGATTGATAATACTCTGCTGATCATTGACCGATTATTGAATATTTTTCGGAAGTTAATAAAGATCAAGTGAATTTTTCCCTCAAGAAAATGTACTAAATTGTTTTATCATTCCACGTACTCCATAACGGACAACTGTCATTTAGATGTTAACTCTTGTTTGTGAGAACAGGAGATCACCTATTTATTTCAGTGTTTTCGCTCAATAACAAGATCTTACACACTGAATAATAATGACTGTGGGCAGAAATAATTGAAGTATTAGTCATTATAATTTAAAAAAACAGCTAGCTATTTTCAATTAGACATGACAGGACTTAAAGAGACACAAAAAGCTGAAGCAACTCAGCGGGTCACACAGCATCTGTGGAGAGAAGGAATGGGTGACGTTTCGGGTCTGATGGAATTGAATTCACAGAAATGTGAGGTGTTGCACTTTGGGAAGTCTAACGTGGGCAGGACCTACACAGTGAACAGCAGGACTCTGGGTAGCGTTGTAGAGCAGAGGGATCTAGGAACGCAGGTGCATGGTTCCTTGAAGGTGGAGTCGCTGGTAGATCGGGTGGTCAAAACGTCATTTTGGCACATTAGCCTTCATCAGCCAGAGTATTGAGTATAGTATCTGAAGAGGGTCTCGACCTGAAACGTCACCTTCTCTCCAGAGATGCCGCCTGTCCCGCTGAGTTACTCCAGCTTTTAGTGTCTACATTGAGTATAGAAGTTGGGAGGTCATGTTGCAGTTGTATAAGACGTTGGTGAGACCGCATTTAGAGTCTTGTGTTCAGTTCTGGGCACCATGTTATAGGAAAGATGTTGTCAAGCTGGAAAGGGCACAGAGAAGATTTACGAGGATGTTGCCAGGACTAGAGGGTGTGAGCTACAGGGAGAGGTTGAGTAGGCTGGGTCTCTATTACTTGGAGCTCAGGAAGACGAGGGATGATCTTCTAGAGGTGTATAAGATCATGAGAGGAATAGATCAGGTAGACGCACAGAGTCTCTTGCCCAGAGTAGGGGAATCGAGGACAAGAGGGCATAGGTTTAAGGTGAAGGGGAAAAGATTTAATAGGAATCTGAGGGGTAACTTTTTCACGCAACAGGCAGTGGATGTGCGGAACGAGCTGCCTGAGGAGGTTGTTGAGTTAATTGTACAAAAAATTGATTAGTACTGGTGTCGGGGTTATGGAGAGAAGGCAGGAGAATGTTGCAAGGGAAAGATAGATCAGCCATGATTGAATGGTGTAGTAGACTTGATGGGTCGAATGGCCCCAAGTAACAAATATACTCGGCACCCAAGAAATCTCACAGCAGGTTTGCTTCTGACTTGTGTGTCTTGGCATCGACTCCTTGGCAACCAACTAATCATCACAATATTATGAACTAGGACCAGGAATTATTTAGCCGCAGCAAATATTTAATATTTAATCCTGGTCCAATGTTCATCAGTGATTGGAGCAGAATTAGGCCATTTGGCCATTCAGGTCTACTCCGCCATTCAATCGTGGCTGATCTATCTCTCCCTCCTAACCCCATTCTCCTGCCTTCTCCCCATATCCCCCGACACCCGTACTAATCACAAATCTATCTATCTCTGCTTTAAAAATATCCATTGATGGCCTCCACAGCCTTCTGGGGCAAAGAATTCCACAGATTCACCACCCTCACTGAAGAAATTCCTCCTCATCTCCTTCCTAAAGCAAAGTCCTTTAATCCTAGGCTGGTCCTAGACTCTCCCACTAGTGGGAACATCCTCTCTGCTTGTGTATTTTAAGTTGGAGATTGACAGATTCTTGATTAGTGCGGGTGTCAGGGGTTATGGGGAGAAGGCAGGAGAATGGGGTTAGGAGGGAGGGATAGATCGGCCATGATGGAATGGCGGAGTAGACTTGATGGGCCGAGTGGCCTAATTCTGCTCCTGTAACATGGATGTGAATAACCAGATGGGAGGAAAGATCATGCACACCATCACCAGCAACTTGTCCCAGACCATCAATGTTGAAGCAATGGCAGAGAACGCACACCTTCGAAGGCTCAGGAAGTTCAGCATGTCCCCTACAACTCTCGCCAACTTCTACAGATGCACCGCAGAAAGCATTTTATCGGGATGCATCACAGCACGGTTTGGGAACAGCTCCATCCAAGACCGCAAGAATTTGCAGAGAATTGTGGACGCAGCCCAGACCATCACACAAACCAACCTCCCTGAAGAAGGGTTTCGGCCCGAAACGTTGCCTATTTCCTTCGCTCCATAGATGCTGCTGCACCCGCTGAGTTTCTCCAGCATTTTTGTGTACCTCCCTTCCATGGACTCCATCTACACCTCACGCTGCCTCGGCAAGGCCAGCAGCATAATCAAGGACCAGTCGCACCCTGGCCACTCCCTCTTTTCCCCTCTCCCATCAGACAAGAGGTACCGAAGTGTGAAAACGCACACCTCCAGATTATAGACAATAGGTGCAGGAGTAGGCTATTCGGCCCTTCGCGCCAGCACCGCCATTCAATGTGATCATGGCTGATCATCCACAATCAGTACCCTGTTCCTGCCTTCTCCCCATATCCCCTGACTCTGCTATCTTTCAGAGCTCTATCTAGCTCTCTCATGAAAGTATCCAGAGAACCGGCCTCCACCGCCCTCTGAGCCAGAGAATTCCACAGACTCACCTCTCTCTGTGAGAAAAAAGGGACAGTTTCTTACCGGCTGTTATCAGGCAACCGAACCATCCTATCACCAACTAGAGAGTAGTCCTGAGCTACAATCTACCTCATTGGAGACCCTTGGACTATCTTTAATCAGACTTTATCTTGCACTAAATGTTATTCCCTTTATCCTGTATCTGTACACTGTGGACGGCTCAATTGTAATCATGTATTGTCTTTCCGCTGACTGGTTAGCACGCAACTAAAACTTTTCACTGTACCTCAGTACACGTGATAATAATCTAAACTAAACTAAACCTTATTAGTTTCAAAATAATTCACAGAGGACCAGCATTAAGGCTAGAGAATACTGATGGTGAACGGTGAAAAAAATGTTTTTATATTTTGATGTAAAATGTAAAATCCATCACATTATCCAGAGATAATATGCAAATATAAACTTCTTAGAGCCGTAACTGTGATTGAGGCAGTGCAGCGTAGGTTCACGAGATTGATCGCTGGGATGGCGGGACTGTCATATGAGGAAAGATTGAAAAGACTAGGCTTGTATTCACTGGAGTTTAGAAGGATGAGGGGGATTTTGAAACATATAAAATTATAAAAAGACTGGACAAGCTAGATGCAGGAAAAATGTTCCCAATGTTGGGCGAGTCCAGACCAGGGGCCACAGTCTTAGAATAAAGGGGAGGGCATTTAAGACTGAGGTGAGAAAAAAACTTTTTCACCCAGAGAGTTGTGAATTTGTGGAATTCCCTGCCACAGAGGGCAGTGGAGGCCAAATCACTGGATGGATTTAAGAGAGTTAGATATTCTAGGGGCTAGTGGAGTCAAGGAATATGGGGAGAAGGCAGGCACGGGTTATTGATTGGGGACGATCAGCCATGATCACAATGAATGTCGGTGCTGGCTCGAAGGGCCGAATGGCCTCCTCCTGCACCTATTTTCTATGTAACATAGAACAGTATAGCACTAGAACAGCTCACAATGTTTGTGCTGAACATGCTGCCAAGTTAAACCAATCTCATCTGGCTGTACATCAGGGGTCGACAAGCTATGGCCCCCAGGCCGAATGCGGCCCGTAACCCGAAATCATCCGGCCCGCAGGCGGATTTTTTCCCCCGTAATCATCCGGCCTGCCAAGCGCGGCCGAGCTCTGCCTGCACCGCATCCTGCGCAAAGCCGCCGACACGGCCGCGCACCTTCTGTGAACACGTTTAAGAAAGAACTGCAGATGCTGGAAAAATCAAATGTAGACTAAAAATGCTGGAGAAACTCAGCGGGTGGAGACATGCGAGGGTTGCGTGAGGGTGCCTCACCCGCTGAGTTTCTCCAGCATTTTTGTCAGCCTTCTGTGAACACATGATTTGATGCCTGCCATCCGGGGCGGGATCCATGTGTACACGTGATAGATGTGGCCCGCCATCCGCTCACAGGCACGTGTCCCGGCCCCTATGCAGAACAAGGTTGCCCACCCCTGCTGTACGTGATCCGTATCCCTCCATTCCCTGCATATTCATGTGCCTATCTAAAAGCCTCTTAAACGCCACAATTGTATCTGCCTTCACCACCACTCCTGGCAGCACGTTCCAGGCACCCACCACCCTATGTGTGAAAAGATTCAACCTGTACATCCCCTTTACAGTAATGTGTGGGAAGGAACTGCAGAAGCTGGTTTTCACAGTAATAATGGCTGAGATAAATATTAAAAATCCACTTGCACCTGATGCGACACAGCAGGTATTTCTTGATACTTCACAGTGTGAAAGTAAGAACTGCAGATGCTGGTTGAAACCGAAGATAGAGACAAAAATCTGGAGTAACTCAGGCAGCATCTCTGGAGAGAAGGAATGGGTGCCGTTTTGGCTCGAGACCCTTCTTCAGACGTGTGTGTGTGTGTGTGTGTGTGTGTGTGTGTGTGTGTGTGTGTGTGTGTGTGTGTGTGTGTGTGTGTGTGTGTGTGTGTGTGTGTGTGTGTGTGTGTGTGTGTGTGTGTGTGTGTGTGGTTTGTAAATTCAAGATTGCAATTTTTCTCAGTATTCATCATAACCCCATTTCCAAAATCCTCTTCCATTGCCTTCAAATTCCATTCCATCACATGTAACAAGAAAGATTCAGTTTAGTTTAGTTTAGTTTAGTTTAGAGATACAGCGCGGAAACAGGCCCCTCGGCCCACCGAGTCTGCACCGACCAGCGATCCCCGCACACTCACACTATCCTACACACACTAGAGACGATTTTACATTTATACCGAGCCAATTAACCTACAAACCTGCACGTCTTTGGACGGGGGGGGGGGGGCGGAAACCAAAGATCTCGTAGAAAACCCACGCAGGTCACGGGGAGAACGTACAAACTCCGTGCAGAAGGCACCCGTAGTCGGGATCGATCCCGGGCCTCCGGCGCTGCAAGCGCTGTAAAACAGCAACTCTACTGCTGCGCCACTGTGCCGCCCTTAATAGTGCTAGTGTACGGGGTGATCGTTGGTCAGTGCGGAGTCGGCGTGCTAGTGTACGGGGTGATCGTTGGCCAGTGCGGAGTCGGCGGGTCCAAGACCCTGTTGCCGCGCTTGTATCTCTAAAATCTGAAGTCCGGACATTCAGCCAACAGTCATTTGTAAAAGCTCTGCCTCAGTCACCGTGCTGTCTCTCGTCAGTCTTGCACTGAGAACCTGCTGAATACACCAGCTCTATTAAAGGTGGCACGGTGGCGCAACGGTAGAGTTTGCACGGAGTTTGCACGTTCTCCCCGTGACCGCGTGGGTTTTCTCCGGGAGCTCAGGTTTCCTCCCGCATTCCGAAGACGTGCAGGTTTGCAGGTTAATTGGGCTTCGTTAAAATTGTAACCTCTCTAGTGTGTGTAGGATAGTGTTAATGTGCGGGGGTCGCTGGTCGGTGCGGACCCGGTGGGCCCAAGGGCCTGTTTCTGCGCGGTATCTCTCTAAACTCTCTAATGTAAAAGTAAGCCCTAAACATGAGGGACAAACCAGAGGTGGTAATAATAATGAATAATGGATGGGATTTATATAGGGCCTTTCTAATACTCAAGGCGCTTTACATCGCATTATTCATTCACTCCTCAGTCACACTCGGTGGTGGTAAGCTACTTCTGTAGCCACAGCTGCCCTGGGGCAGACTGACGGAAGCGTGGCTGCCAATCTGCGCCTACGGCCCCTCCGACCACCACCAATCACTCACACACATTCACAAACATGCAGGGACTATCGCAACGTTTAAGAAACAGTTAGACAGGTACATGGATAGGACAGGTTTGGAGGGTTAAGGGGCCAAACGCAAGCAGGTGGGACTGGTGTAGACGGGACATGTTGGTCGGTGAGGGCAAGTTGGGCCGAAGGGCCCGTTTCCACACTGTGTCACTCTACGACTCTATGAGCTGACATTTGCTGACACCTGCAGGCAGCACCCACACGACTCAGCAGCAAGTGATAGAGAGGACGGATAAGAAGAAAATAGAAAGAGATGCCTCAAGGGAGAAAGTGGTGCGTTATGGTTGATATACCTGCCCTGTACAAGTTGTGGTTGCACTGTTCATCAGTTCAGAACTTCTAGGAGCAGAATTAGGCCATTCGGCTCACCAAATCCACTCCGCCATTGAATCATGGCTGATCTATCTCTCCCTCCTCATCCCATTATCCTGCCTTCTGCCCGTAACCCCTGACGATCAATAATCTAATCAATTACTAATCAGTAATTAGCAATAACAGCACTAATCAATAATCAGGCAATCTCCGCCTTAAAAATATCCACTGACTTGGCCTCCACAGCCGTCTGTGGCAAAGAATTCCACAGATTCACCACCCTCTGACTGAAGAAATTCCCCCTCATCTCCTACCTGTAGGAACATCCTTTAATTCTGAGGCTGTGACCTCTAGTCCCAGGCTCTCTCCACTCCACATCCACTTGATCCAGGCCTAATTGACTTTGGTGAAGTACTCAGCGGGTTACATTGAGATACAGTAACACGGTGCCTTGGTCTGTGATTCCAACGCAGAACCTGTCCAATTTTCATTCCCTCAGTTACAATGAAATCAAAACCAGATGGGTTCTATAATTGGTGAGCAAAGTATCGTCCTGAGTGGTGAAAATAAAAGTTAAAACTAGATCACACATTCCTTCACAGATCCTTAATGGAATGTCCACCTGTCTTGTTTGACTAATGTTTCCTCCCCAGAATGTTTTTCAAGACTCAATTGGTTCCAGATGCTCCCAGATCTTGCATTCAACAGGGAGAAGCGCTGGTTATATGGGGATATATTTGAAGGCAGCACAGTTTGACTTGAGTTTTGTTGTCACTTGTACTGAGGTACAGTGAAAAGCTTTTGTTGCGTGCTAATCCCCCCATAGCGTTCTTAAACCTAAATTAGATTAATTTATAGAACAGAGAACTGTAAAGGACAGGAATAGGCCCTTTGGCCCACAATATCCGTGTTATAGACAATAGGTGCAGGAGTAGGCCATTCGGCCCTTCGAGCCAGCACCCGTTATTCAATGTGATCGTGGCTGATCATCCACAACCAGTACCCCGTTCCTGCCCTTCTCCCCATATCCCCATATCCCCTGACTCCACTATCTTTAAGAGCCTTATTTAGCTCTATCTTGAAATTATCCAGAGAACCGACCTCCACCGCCCTCCGAGGCAGAGATTTCCACAGACTCACAAATTTCTGTGTGAAAAATTGTTTCCTCGTCTCCGTTCTAAATGGCTTACTCCTTATTCTTGAACTGTGGACCCTGGTTCTGGACTCCCCCAACATGTAGCCATGTTAAACAGTGGTAGAGTTGCTGCCTCACAGCGCCAGAGACCCGGGTTCGATCCTGATTACGGGTGCTGTCTGTGCGGAGTTTGTACGTTTCCCCCCGTGACCTGCGTGGGTTTCAAGACGAACAGGCTTGTCAGTTGATTGGCTTGGTGTCAATGTCAGTTTGTCCCTAGTGTGTGAAAGATAGTGTTATTGGTGATCTCCCAGCAGATGTTGAGCAGCAGAATGTCCTGTACTTGCGAACAGTCACTGCAAGCGCTGCTGTCACTGCAAGCTGGAAAGCTGCACTAACTGCGTATTCCTGCAACTCAACCCGACAAAACCCTTCTGATCACAAACACACCGCACAGTGTTTTCATTCAGTTTAGAGGCACAGCGCGGAGACGGGCCCTTCGGCCCACTGAGCCCGCTCCATCCGAGCAATCCACCCACACTAACACTCGGACATAGGTTCAAGGTGAAGGGGAAAAGATTTAATAGGAACCTGAGGCGAACATTTTCACACAAAGAGTGGTGGGTGTATGGAACAAGCTGCCGGAGGAGGTAGTTGAGGCTGGGACAATCCCAACGTTTAAGAAGCAATTAGATGGGTACATGGATGGCACAGGTTTGGAGGGATATGGACCAGGATAGAGTGGATGTGGAGAGGATGTTTCCACCAGTGAGAGAGTCTAAGACCAGAGGCCACTGGCTAAACAGTAGGACGCACATTTAGAAAGGAGGTGTGGAGGAATTTCTTTAGTCAGAGGGTGGTGAATCTGTGGAATTCTTTGTCACAGACAGCAGTGGAGGCCAAGTCAATGGATATTTTTAAGGCGGAGATTGCCAGATTCTTGATTAGTGCGGGTGTCAGTAGGTTATGGGGGGAAGGCAGGAAAACTTGATGGTCAACAAGAAATTGATGCTCCTACAAGATGAACATGAATTATGATGCTTGAAAACAATTTTATTCAACTCCAAATAACAAAATCCTTTTTAATGGCTTATAAAATAAAGCACACTGTTTAGTTTAGACATACAGTGCGGAAACAGGCCTTTCGGCCCATCGAGTCCATGTCGATCAGCAATCCCCGTACATGAACACCATCCCACACACACGCAGGGACAATTTACTATTTATACCAAGCCAATTAGCCTACAAACATTTACGTTTTTAGAAACCGCAGCTCCCGGAGAAAACCCACGCAGGTCACGGGGAGAACGTACAAACTCCATGCAGACAGCATTCATGGTCAGGATTGAACCCGGGTCTCTGGCGCTGTGAGGCAGCAACTCTACCCGCTGCGCCACCGTGCCACCCACTGTTCATTCTTGGAATCCCGCATCTCCATAGTGACCTCTACTTGCAATGAAGCTGTGGGAAATTAATTTTTGAGCAATGGAAGTCTTTGCACTGTAATTCAAGCTGTTTCTATTAGAGACATTCATTTAGAGTCAGAACATATGCACAAGTCCAGCAGGTGGCTGGCATACTGTGCTGATTGACATTAGGACAGTGCGTTGCTATTAATCAGAGGATAGTGCGCCTGACATCATTCCTACAGCTGGCTGATTAAGAATCCGCTCAGTCCCATTCTTAAGAAGGGTCTCAACCTGAAACGTCACCTATCCATGTTCTCCACAGATGCTGCCTGACCCGCTGAGTTACTCCAGCACTCTGTGAAACGTCACCTATTCATGTTCTCCACAGATGATGCCTGACTCGCTGAGTTACTCCAGCACTCTGTGAAACGTCACCTATCCATGTTCTCCACAGATGCTGCCTGACCCGCTGAGTTACTCCAGCACTCTGTGTCATTTTTGTGTGCTATGGTCATATATATAGTAATTAACATAAAGCGTGGAAATAGGCCCTTCGACCCAACTTGCCCACACTAACTAACATGCCCCATGTCCCTAATCTCACTTGCCTGCATTTGGCCCATATCCCTCTAAACCTGTCCTATCCATGTACCTGTCTTTTTCTTAAACGTTGCAATAGTACCTGCCTCAACCACCTCCTCTGGTGGCTTGTTCCATACACCCACCACCCTTAATGTAAAAAGTTACCCCTCTCATCTTAAACCTATGTCCTCTGCTTCTCGATTCACCTACTCTGGGCATGAGACTCTGTGCGTCTACCTGATCTATTCCTCTCATGATCATACACACCCCAATACGATCACGTGTTTAAGGAAGGACATTCTTGCTATTGAGGGAGTGCAGCGTAGGTTCACAAGGTTAATTCTCGGGATGGCGGGACTGTCATATGCTGAGAGAATGGAGCGGCTGGGCTTGTACACTCTGGAGTTTAGAAGAATGAGAGGGGATCTCATTGAAACGTTTAAGATTGTTAAGGGCTTGGACACGCTAGAGGCAGGAAACATGTTCCCGATGTTGGGGGAGTCCAGAACCAGGGGCCACAGTTTAAGAATAAGGGGTAAGCCATTTAGAACAGAGATGAGAAAACACTTTTTCACACAGAGAGTTGTGAGTCTGTGGAATTCTCTGCCTCAGAGGGCGGTGGAGGTCGGTTCTCTGGATACTTTCAAGAGAGCTAGATAGGGCTCTTAAAGATAGTGGAGTCAGGGGATATGGGGAGAAGGCAGGAACGGGGTACTGACTGTGGATGATCAGCCATGATCACATTGAATGGCAGTGCTGGCTCGAAGGGCCGAATGGCCTACTCCTGAACCTATTGTCTATTGTCATCCTCAAGCACTCCAAGGAATAAGCTTCTAGCCTGCTCAACCTCACCCTAAAGGTCAGGCCCTCGAGTCCTGACAGCATCCGTGTAAATCATCTCTGAACCCTTTCCCGCTTGACCATATCTTTCCTGTGACATGATGCCCAGAACTGAACACAATACTCTAAATGCCGCCTCACCAACGTCTTATACAACTGCAACATGACGTCTCAACTTCTATACTCAATGGTCCTATCACTTATGACCTTATGATGAAGGCCAATGCAACAAAAGCCTTTTTGACCACCCTGTCAGTTTTGACACAGCTGATTCTAAAATGCCCCCTCCATCTTGGCGATCACGGTGGCGCAACGGTAGAGTTGTTGCCTCACAGCGCCGGAGACCCGGGTTCGATCCCGACTACGGGTGCTGTCTGTACAGAGGTTGTACGTTCTCCCCGTGACCTGCGTGGGTTTTCTCTGAGATCTGCGGTTTCCTCCCACACTCCAAAGATGTGATGGCTTGTATGTAAATTAACTTGGTAAATAAAAAAATTGTCCTTAGTCTGTGTGTAGGATAGTGTTAGTGTGCGGGGATCGCTGGTCAGCGCGGTGCCGGTGGGCCGAAGGGCCTGTTTCCGCACTGTATCTCTAAACTAAACTAAATTAAATGTCCTCGACCACAGCTGGGCGTGCTGCTCTTAAATATGGGAGGTGAGCTCTGAATCTAAACACCTCTCTACATGCAGCTTTCACTTGTGTGAAGAATACTGAATAGTGCGGGTGTCAGAGGTTACGGGGAGAAGGCAGGAAAATGGGGTTAGGACGGGGAGATAGATCAGCCATGATTGAATGGCGGAGTAGATGATGGGCCGAATGGCCTCATTCTACTCCTATCGTTTAAGAACTTATGAACACGTTCTCAGTCTTCAAGATGAATGGGTGAGTATGGGCCTGTCCCACTTGCCGATTTTTTAGGCAACTACCGGCGATTGTCATAGTCGTAGCAGGTCGTGAAAAAAACGGCGACAAGCTACGTCATCCTGGAGACAACCTACGACAGCACCTACGTCAGGAGAAGTCAAGCTACGCTCGTTGGCATCAAACTCACTGTCGCCGAAAATTTAGCGGCGACCAGAAAGACGCTACGACCTTTTGCGCGACTGAGGAGACAACTCCCAGCGACCACCGGCGAACATGTGGCTACAAACTAGTCGCCTGTAGTTGCCTAAAAAATCGCCTAAGTGGGACAGGCCCATCACCTTTAGGCTTTCAACTTTAGAGACAAAGAGCAGAAACAGGCCCTTCGGCCCACCGAGTCCGCACCGACCAGCGATCACCCCGTACACTAAGACTATCCTACACACACTAGGGACAATTTTTACCAAAGCCAATTAACCTACAAGCCTGCACGTCTTTGGAGTGTGGGAGGAAACCGGAGCACCCGGAGAAAACCCACGCAGGTCACGGGGAGGACGTACAAACTCTGTGCGGACAGCACCCGCAGTCAGGATCGAACCCGGGTCTCTGGTGCTGTAAGGCAGCAACTCTACCGCTGTGCTACCTTGCGATGGACTTGATGGGCTGAATGGCCTAATTCCCCTCTTATAACCTGAACAGGGAGCAGGTACACTGCAGTCAAGGAGTCACAGAGTCCCACAGTATGGAAACAGGCCCTTGTAACCATGGTTACCGGCACACTCAGCGTGTCAGGCAGCATCTCTGGAGAACATGGATAGAGTCATAGAGTGATACAGTGTGGAACCACTCCCTTCGGCCCAACTTGCCCACACCGGCCAACAATATCCCAGCTACACTAGTCCCACCTGCCTGAGTTTGGCCCATATCCCTCTAAACCTGTCCTATCCATGTGATGGCACAATGGGCTAAGTGTTCGGCTGGCGACCGGAAGGTGGCCGGTTCGAATCCCGCTTGGAGTGCATACTGTCGTTGTGTCCTTGGGCAAGACACTTCACCCACCTTTGCCTGTGTGTGAATGTGTGTGAGTGATTGGTGGTGGTCGGAGGGGCCGTAGGCGCAGAATGGCAGCCACGCTTCCGTCAGTCTGCCCCAGGGCAGCTGTGGCTACAGAAGTAGCTTACCACCACCGAGTGTGACTGAGGAGTGAATGAATAATGCGATGTAAAGCGCCTTGAGTATTAGAAAGGCGCTATATAAATCCCATCCATTATTATTATTATTACCTGTGCAAATGTTTCTTAAACGTTGCGATAGTCCCTGCCTCAACTACCTGCTCCGGACAGAGGTTTAAGTTGGGGGCAAGAGGTTTAATTACCTAGGAGGTAATATTTTCACATGATGGGTGGTGGGTGTGTGGACAAGCTGCCAGAGGAGGAAGATGTACCTCTTGCCTGATGGGAGAGGGGAGAAGAGGAAGCGACCAGGGTGAGACTGGTCCTTGATTGTAAGGGAATAGAGGGCCATGGATCATGTACAGGCAGATGAGATCAGTTTAACTTTGCATCATGTTTGGCACAAGCACTGTGCCCCGAAGGGCCTGTTCCTATGCTGTACTGTTCTACGTTATATATTCCATAATTACTCAAGGAATTATTCTTTGGTTAACTAGTCTGAAAAAGGGCCTTGGCCCAAAACGTCACCTATTCATAATTGGCCACAAGTGACAGGAGCAGAATTAGGCCAGTCGGCCCATCAAGTCAACTCCGTCATTCATGGCTGATCTATCTCTCCCTCCGAACCCCATTCTCCTGCCTTCTCCCCATAACCTCTGACACCCGTAACAATCAAGAATCTATCCATCTCTGCCTTAAAAATATCCACAGACTTGGCCCTCCACGGCCTTCTGTGGCAAAGAATTCCACAGATTCACCAACCTCTGATTGAAGAAATTCAACAGGCAATAGACGGGTGCAGGACTAGGCCAAACGTGGGCAGGCTGGGGCATGTTGGCCGGTGTGGGCAAGTTGGGCTGAAGGGCCTGTTTCAATAGACAATAAGTGCAGGAGTAGGCCATACGGCCCTCACAACTCTGTGTGTGAAAAAGTGCTTCCTCGTTTCCGTTCTAAATAGCTTGCCCCTTATTCCTAAAACTGTGGCCCCTGGTTCTGGACTCCCCCAACATCGGGAACATGTTTCCTGCCTCTAGCGTGTCCAAACCCTTAACAATGTTATATGTTTCAATAAGATTCCCTCTCATCCTTCTAAATTCCAGAGTGTACAATCCTCCTTATCTCCTTCCTAAAAGAACGTCTGTTCCCTCTTCCTTCTCTCCAGAGATGCTGCCTGTCCCGCTGAGTTACTCCAGCTTCTTGTGCCTGTTTTCGGTTTAAACCAGCACCTGCAGTTCCTTCACACACAGTCGTTGGTTCTGCCCGGTTTGCTTTCACACAAACATGGAGTACTCGAGCTACCGAGACGTCACCAGGACTATTTTAGTCCTGAAGGCACACCCGGAATGCTGAGCCCATGCTGGCTGCCAAATTGCTGCTCTTCCTTTTACAAAACGCAGTAGGTTTTGTTTTCCCTCGTGTTTTGGCGATTGCTTTATTTTTAGCTCTGCGTCCAAGGCTGGAAGCAGTGAATCACTGACATCCACCCTGCACAGAATGTACCTGCAAGAGAGAAGCAGGCACAGAGTACAGGGCTGAGGTTCCAGTTTGCTTGAGGACGGGAATAAAATGCTGGAGCGACTCAGCGGGACAGGCAGCGTCTCTGGAGAGAAGGAACGGGCGACGTCGCAGGTCGAGACCCTTCTTCAGGCTGAGAGTCGGGGGAGAAGGCAACTAGAGATATGGAAGGGTGTGAGCTCCTATGTATCGACAAGACCAAGCACAGACAGGGGCGATCGTTTCGCTGAACACCTCCGCTCAGTCCGCATCAGCCTACCTGATCTCCCTGTTGCCAAACACTTTAACTCCCCCTCCCATTCCCACACTGACCTTTCTATCCTGGGCCTCCTCCAATGTCAGACTGAGGCCCAGCGCAAATTGGAGGAACAGCACCTCATACTTCGCTTGGGCCATATCTCTCGTTTCCCTCTCCCCTGACTCAGTCTGTAGAAGGGTCTCGACCCGAAACGTCACCTTTTCCTTTTCTCCAGAGATGCTGCCTGACCCGCTGAGTTACTCCAGCATTTTGTGTCCATTTCAGTTTAAACCGGCATCTGCCGTTCCTTCCTACACAGATCATAAGATCTTAAGTGATAGGAGCAGAATTAGACCATTCGGCCCATCAAGCCTATTCAATCATGGCTGATCTATCTCTCCCTCCTAACCCCATTCTCCTGCCTTCTCCCCATTACCTCTGATACCCGCACTAATCAAAAATCTATCTCACTCCCCCTTAAATATATCCACTGACGGACTCCAAAGCCTTCTGTGGCAACGAATTCCACAGATTCACCACCATCCACTACACAGAGTGGATTTGATGTCAGTTACACATCCCAGTTTGCTTGCCCGGCTGCCGATTATTTGGCAGAACTACAGACCCGAGAGTAATTTAAGTTACAGTGTGGAAACAGGCCCTTCGGCCCAGCCTGCCCACACCGGCCAACATGCCCCATCTACACTTGTCCCACCTGCTTGCGTTTGGCCCGTATCCCTCCGAACCTGTGTCCTTTAAGTTGTTACATTTAGCAACAAGTCCAGAATTTGCAGCAGGTACAACTCTGACACAAAAGTGGGCGGTGTTGTCGATAGTCCGGATCTGTGGAGTACAGCGTGGAAACGGGCCCTTCGGCCCACCGAGTCCGCGCCGACCAGCGATCACCCCCTACACACGAGGGGCAATTAACAGAAGCCAATTAACCTACAAGCCTGTCGGTCTTTGGGATGTGGGAGGAAACTGGAGCACCCGCGGTCAGGATCGAACCAGGGTCTCTCGCGCTGTGAGGCAGCAACTCTACCGTTGCGCCGCCGTGACGCCCCATCTTGGTTCTCTATTTTTTGAGAAACAATGACCAAGGAAGCACACCAACGCCTCCACTTCATTAGACGGCTCAGGAGGTTCGGCACGTCCCCAGCAACTCTCACCAACTTCTACAGATGCGCCGCAGAAAGCATTTTATCGGGATGCATCACAGCACGGTTTGGGAACAGCTCCATCCAAGACCGCAAGAAATTGCAGAGAATTGTGGACACAGCCCAGACCATCGCACAAACCAACCTCCCTTCCATTGACTCCATCTACACCTCCCGCTGCCTCAGCAAGGCCAGCAGCATAATCAAGGACCAGTCGCACCCCTGGCCACTCCCTCTTCTCCCCTCTCCCATCGGGCAAGAGGTACAGAAGTGTGAAAACGCACACCTCCAGATTCAGGGACAGTTTCTTCCCAGCTGTTATCAGGCAACTGAACCATCCTACCACAACCAGTGAGCAGTCCTGAACTACTATCTACCTCATGGGAGACCCTCGGACTATCTTTAATTGAACTTTACTGGACTTTATCTTGCACTGAAGGTTGTACTAACTTTTTAAACACAAAGGGTGGTGGGTGTATGGAATGAATATAGTTGAAGCTGGGACTATCGCAACGTTTAAGGAGCAATTAGACAGGAACATGGATAGGACAGGTTTAAAAGGATATGGGCCAAATGCAGGCAGGTGGGACTGGTGTTGATCGGACATGTTCGTCAGTGAGGAAAAGTTGTAGCTGAAGGGCCTGTTTCAACACTGTATGACTCTATGACTAAGTTGGGATGTGTAGGAAGGAACTGCAGATGCTGGTTTACACCGATGAAGGACACAAAATGCTGGAGTAACTCAGCGGGACAGGCAGCATCTCTGGAGAGAAGGAATGGGTGAAGTTTCAGGTCGAGACCCTTCTTCAGACTGAGAGTCAAGGGAGAGGGAAACGAGAGATATGGAAAGGGTAAGGTGTGAAAACAAGAGATCAAAGGGGACGAAGCTCAAGGAAAATGTCGAATAGATTATTTGTTAGCTGGGGGAAGGTGACAACAAGGCATACAATGTAAAAAATAAACTTATAAGATGCATCAGTCCACAAGATCAGAGCAGTGAATTAAAAAAAATATTACATCAAGGCTGTGAAACATAGAAACATAGAAAAATAGCTGCAGGAGTAGACTATTCGGCCCTTCGAGCCATTCAATATGATCATGGCTGATCATCCACAATCAGTTCCTGCTTTCTTCCCATATCCCTTGATTCCGTCAGCCGTAAGACATAAGTCTAACTCTCTCTTGAAAACATCCAGTGAATTGGCCTCCACTGCCTTCTGTGGCAGAGAATTCCACCGATTCACAACTCTCTGGGAGAAAGATTGCAACTACAGCATCCAGTGCCTATTCCCTGCAACCTGTTAGATTGTTCAGACAAGCTTACTCCACAAAGTCTGTACCTTACCCGTACACAGACGTCCCACTCAATCCGTACACACAGGCGGCGATGCTTTGAAGCTTCCGACGCTAAATGTTTGAACTCACGACACCGATGACTCAAAAAAAAAAAGAAATCTACTCTCGAGAAGAAAACAAAACGGATGATATAAAGTCAGGGCAGCTGGTCCCGTGACACTGAAGCACTAAAAAAAAAAAATAATCTTCGGCTTGGAACATTTCACCCGTGCAAATGCTTAACACTGCCAACACTTTTGTCAAGGAAACTCCTTCGCGTATATTCCAATGTGATTTAATGGAGGCTGCCGAGCTTACAACTCCTGGGCCCTGCCGTTCACAGCGAGGGCTAAAATTAGAAAGGATTTGATGCAGAATTAATTTGCAAGCTCGAGCACCCGAAATATCCCGATGACTCTATTCAAAACCTCCCCATTCTTGGAGGTGGTGCCGACACACACGCACAGCTCTGGCACTCTCTTTACGAGGATGTTCGCCAGGACTCGAGGGCCTGAGCTACAGGGAGAGGGCGAGCAGGCTGTGGGTCTCTATCCATTTGAGCACAGGAGGACAAAGGGTGATCTTGTAGAGAGAGGTGTGCAAAAATCTTGAGAGGAATAGACGCACAGAGTCTCTTGCCCAGAGTAGGGGAATCGAGGACCAGAGGACACAGGTTTAAGGGGAGGGGGAGGGGAGGGGGGGCAAAGATTTAATAGGAATCTGAGGGGTAACTTCTTCCCACTTTTTTGTGTAAAAGTAACTTTTTGAGTGACTTTTTTGGTGGGTGTATGGAACGAGCTGCCAGAGGAGGTAGTTGAGGCTGGGACTATCCCATCATTTAAGAAACAGTTAGACAGGTACATGTATAGAACAGGTTTGGAGGGCTATGGACCAAGTGCTGGCAGGTGGGACTAGTGTATGAATGAATGAATGAATGAATGAATGAATGAATGAATGAATATGTTTATTGGCCAAGTATTCACATACCAGGAATTTGCCTTGGTGCTCCGCCCGCAAGTGACAACATGACATACAGTGGCAGTTAGGAATGACACATAAAATATTAGCAGGGACATGTTGGGGCCTGTTTCCACACTGTATCACTCGATGACTCTATGATTTAATCAACGTTTGGAAAGGTACATTTGGAAAGATATGGACCAAACGTGGGCAAGGCTGGGGCATGTTGGCCAACGTGGGCAAGTTGGGCTGAAGGGCCTGTTTCAATAGACAATAAGTGCAGGAGTAGGCCATGCGGCCCTTCAAGCCAGCACCGCCATTCAATGTGATCATGGCTGATCATCCACCAATCAGTACCCCGTTCCTGCCTTCTTTCTTGGAGGTGATCTTATTGAAATATATAAGATTATTAAGGGTTTGGACACGCTAGAGGCAGGAAACAGGCCCTTCGGTTTATTTTAGAGCCCTATCTAGCTCTCTCTTGAAAGTATCCAGAGAACGGGCCTCCACCGCCCTCTGAGGCAGAGAATTCCACAGACTCACCACTCTCTGTGAGAAAATGTGTTTCCTCGTCTCCGTTCTAAATGGCTTACCCCTTATTCTTAAACTGTGGCCCCTGGTTCAGGACTCCCCCAACATCGGGAACACGTTCCCTGCCTCTAGTGTGTCCAAGCCCTTAACAATCTTATATGTTTCAATGAGATCGCCTCTCATCCTTCTAAACTCCAGAGTATACAAGCCCAGCTGCTCCATTCTCTCAGCATATGACAGTCCCGCCATCCCGGGAATTAACCTTATAAACCTCGATTGTACTCACGTATATTGTCTTTACCCTGGCTGGTCAGCACGTAACAAAAAGCTTTTCACTGTACCTCGGTACACGTGACAATAAACTAAACTCAACTCGACCAGTCTGCTCGCCTATTCTCTGTGTATAAGATCATGACCTTACAGGAGGCTTACATTACGTTTCCGCTGCGCAGATTAAATCCGACGTACCTCATCCTGGGAAATATTTTGTCTGTGGTACCGCAGATAAATCCTCAGACAGACAAATCAAGCGCTCAGCTGTGATTAATTTTGTTTTGTACTTCCTGGTATGACTGGGAGTTGACGTTGACGTGACCTTGAGACCATTGGCTCGGGTCCATGTGGATTTGTATCGCTGCGGCAGATTGCACCTTGCCCTGAGAAATCAGTGACAAAATACCAGCCCTGTTCTGCCTTCATGTAGAAACAAGCAACCGCAGAGTAAGGGGGGGGGGGGGGGGGGGGGGGGGGCGGGACCTCATTGAAACTTAACGGACAGTGAAAGGCCTGGATAGAGTAGATGTGGAGAGGATGTCTCCACTAGTGGGAGAGTCGAGGACCAGAGGCCACAGCCTCAGAATAAAAGGACGTACCTTTAGGAAGGCGATGAGGATGTACAAACATTTTGTCTACTCCACTGCGAAATCTCCTCAAGGTTACTCCTCACGCCTACTTTCAAGAAGCTCTCCTCCTCTCTCCGAAGGCAGTTTAACAACCTCCTCTCTCACTGCACCCGCTCTGTGATTCTTCTTCCCCCCCCCCCCCCACATCAGTCTGAAGAAGGGTCTCGACCCGAAACGTTGCCTATTCCTTCGCTCCATAGATGCTGCCTCACCCGCTGAGTTCCTCCAGCATTTTTGTCTACCATGTATTTCTTTAGTCAGCGGGCGGTGAATCTGTGGAATTCTTCGCCACAGACGGCTGTGGAGGCCAAGTTGAATTTTAAGTTGGACATTGATAGATTCCTGATTAGCACTGGTGTCAGAGATACAGGGGGGAGAAGGCAGGAGAATGGGGTTGAGAGGGAGAGATAGATCAGCCATGATTGAATGGCGGAGTAGACTTGATGGGATGAACGGCCTAATTACCCTGTCCCACTTAGGAAACCTGAACGGAAACCTCTGGGGACTTTGCGCCCAACCCAAGGTTTCCGTGCGGTTCCCGGAGGCTTTTGTCAGTCTCCCTACCTGCTTCCACTACCTGCAACCTCCGGCAACCACCTGCAACCTCCGGGAACCGCACGGAAACCTTGGGTGGGGCGCAAAGTCTCCAGAGGTTTCCGTTCAGGTTTCCTAAGTGGGACAGGGGCATAACTCTGCTCCTACCACCAATGAGCTTATGCAGGGAATGGGGGGGGGGATGCCGCAGATACAAGTTGGTCTTGGCATCATGTTCGGTACAGAAATTGCGGGCGAAGGGCCTATTCCTGTGCTACGTTGCTCTATATTCTATTACCTGATGGTCACCAGACAACCTGTCAAGAGACTGCCAGGACTCGAGGGCCTGAGCTACAGGGAGAGGTTAAGCAGACTAGGGCTTGATTCATACATAGATATATAGACAACAGGTGCAGGAGTAGGCCATTCGGCCCTTCGAGCCAGCACTGCCATTCACTGTGATCATATTCAATCAGTACTCAATTCCTGCCTTCTCCCCATATCCCTTGAGCCCGAAGAGCTCTATCTAACTCTCTTTTGAAAACATCCAGTGAATTGGCCTCCACTGCCTTCTGAGGCAGAGAATTCCACAAATTCACAACTCTCTGGGTGAAAATGATTTTCCACATCTCAGTTCCAAATGGCCCACACCTTATTCTTAAATTGTGGCCCCAGGTTCTGGACTTCCCCCCAACGTTGAGAACATGTTTCCTGCCTCTAGCGTGTTCAATCACTTAACAATTTTATATGTTTTTATAATATATCCTCTCATCCCTCTAAATTCCAGTGAATACAAGTCCAGCTGCTCTATTCTTTCATCATATGACAGTCCCGCCGTCCCGGGAATTAACCTCGTGAACCTACGTTGCACTCCCTCAATAGCAAGAATATCCTTCCTCAAATTTGGAGACCAAAACTGCCCATAATACTCCAGGTGTGGCTTTACCAGGGTCCTGTACAACTGCAGAAGGACCTCGTTGCTCCTATACTCAAATCCTCTCGTTATGAAGGTAAACATGCCATTAGATTTCTTCACTGCCTGCTGTACCTGCATGCTTACTTTCAGTGACTGGTGTACAAGGACACCCTGATCTTATTGCACTTCCCCTTTTCCTAACCTGACACCATTCAGATAATAATCTGCCTTCCTGTTCTTGCCACCAGTGGATAACTTCACATTTATCCACATCAAACTGCATCTGCCATGCATCTGCCCACTCACCCAACCTGTCCAAGTCACCCTGCATCCTCAGAGCATCCTCCTCACATTCCAAACTACCACCCAGCTTTGGTCTGCAAATTTGCTAATGTTACTTTTAATTCCTTCATCTAAAACATTAATGTACGTTGTAAATAGCTGCGGTCCCAGCACTGAGCCTTGCGGCACCCCACTAGTCACTGCCTGCCATTCTGAAAGGGACCCGTTAATCTCTACTCTTTGTTTCCTGTCTGCCAACCAATTTTCTATCCATGTCAGCACCCTACCCCCAATACCATGTGCCCTAATTTTGCCCACTAATCTCCTATGTGGGACCTTATCAAATGCTTTCGGAAAGTCAAGGTACACTACATCCACTGGCTCTCCCTTGTCCATTTTCCTAGTTAAATCCTCAAAAAATTCCAGGTTAGTCAAGCATGATTTCCCCTTCGTAAATCCATGCTGACTCGGACCGATCCTGTTACTGGTATCCAAATGTGCCGCTATTACATCTTTAATAATCGACTCCAGCATCTTCCCCACCACCGATGTCAGGCTAACTGGTCTATAATTCCCTGCTTTCTCTCTCCCTACATTCTTAAAAATTGGGATAACATTCGCTACCCTCCAATCCACAGGAACTGATCCTGAATCTATAGAACATTGGAAAATGATCACCAATGCGTCCACTATTTCTAGAGCCACTTCCTTAAGTACCCTGGGATGCAGACCATCAGGCCCTGGGGATTTATCAGCCTTCAGTCCCATCAGTCTACCCAACAACATTTCCTGACTAATGTGAATTTCCATCAGTTCCTCCGTCACCCTAGATCCTCTGGCCTCTAGTACATCTGGGAGATTGTTTGTGTCCTCCTTAGTGAAGACTGAAGACAGAACCAAAGTACCAGTTCAACTTGTCTGCCATTTCCTTGTTCCCCATAATAAATTCACCTGTTTGTCTTCAAAGGACCCACATTTGTCTTAACTAATTTTTTCCTCTTCACATATCTAAAGAAGCTTTTACTATCCTCCTTTATATTCTTGGCTAGCTTACCTTCGTACCTCATCTTTTCTCCCCGTATTGCCTGTTGATCTTTAAAAGTTTCCCAATCCTCTGGCTTCACGCTCATCTTTGCTACATTATACGTCTTCTCTTTTATTTATATACCGTCCTTGACTTCCCTTGTCAGCCATGGCCGCCTCTTTCTTCTTTATTCATTGGACCTCGGGAGGATGAGGGGTGTTCTCATAGACGTGTATAAGATCATGAGAGGAATAGATCGGATAGATGCACAGCGCCTTTTACCCAGAGTAGGGGAATCAAGAACCAGAGAACATAGGTTTAAGGTGAGGGGGGAAAGATTTACTGGGAACCTGAGGCCTAACTATTTTACACCGATGATCGCTGGTCGGCTCAGACTCAGTGGGCCGAAGGGCCTGGTTCCACGCTGTGTCTCTACACTAAACTAAAATGGTGGTGGGTGTATGGAACGAGCTACAGGTGGAGGTAGTTTGCAGGTACTATCACGACTTTTAAGAAATGTTTAGACAGGTAGGATAAGTTTAGAAGGATATGGGCCAAATCCCAAATACAGGCAGGTGGGACTGGTGTAGATGGGGCATGTTGGTCGGAGTGGGCAAGTTAGATGAAGGGGCCTGTTGTCACGCCATGAGACTCTGACTCTATGAAATGGACTCAGGTGTGAAGAAGTCCATGTGAAGGGGCCTCCAACGGCTTCAAGGTCGGCTGCAGGAGGTGCCCGCGGGACTCAAAGATGGCCGGGAAAGGGGAGGAGAGGGGACGTGGGTTAGAGGGAACTGCTCCCGTACATCAAGCACGCGGGCCGAACGGACTTTGGATTTTGAATAATGGCGCCAAAACATGGCGGAGCCCGCAGGTGTAATATATGCAAAAATAATTTCACTGTACAGTTACATCTGTGACTAATAAAGCACTATTGGAACATTGTGTAGGAAGGAACTGCAGATGCTGGTTTAAACCGAAGATAGACACAAATTGCTGGAGTAACTCAGCGGGACAGGCAGCATCTCTGGAGAGAAGGAGTAGGTGACGTTTCGGGTCGAGACCCTTCTCCAGACTCATTGGAACATTGACCGCACCTGGAGTATTGTGTGCAGTTTTGGTCGCTTAATTTGAGGAAGGATATTCTTGCAATTGAGGGAGTGCAGCGTAGGTTCACCAGGTTTATTCCCGGGATGGCGGGACTGACGAATGAAGAAAGAATGGGTCGACTGGGCTTGTATTCACTGCAATTTAGAAGGATGAGAGGATATCTTATGGAACATATAAAATTCTTAAAGGATTAGACAGGCTAGATGTAGAAAAAATGTTCTCGATGTTGGGGGAGTCCAGAACCAGGGGTCACAGTTTAAGAATAAGGGGTAGGCCATTTAGGACTAAGATGAGGAAAAACCCATAGAGTTGCGAATCTATGGAATTCTCTGCCACAGAAGGCAGTGGAGGCCAATTCACTGGATGTTTTCAAGAGAGAGTGAGATTTTGTTCTTATGGCTAACAGAATCAAGGAATATGGGGAGAAAGCAGGGACGAGGAACTGATTTTAGATGATCAGCCATGATCATATTGAATGGCGGTGCTGACTCGAAGGGCCGAATGGCCTACTCCTGCATTTATTTTCTATGATTCTAAGGTGTCCGATTTCTAAGCACTCACTTGCACCAGCGGACACCATTTTCACACCTTCAACCCACTCCTGTTCCAGTTTTCACCTTTCCACGCTGCTGTTCGCTTTGTGCTTTGTAGCACCACGTTCTACGAGCCGTATGTTTACAGCTTTGATCAGTTCATTCCCTCCCACCCCGTCATTCTGCTGAGATTCAAGACTTTTCCCAGTACGTTGTCAACAAGTCTTTACATGCAATGCGTAGAAAATTGTAACTCTGGTAACCAAGGTTTGGCACCGCACTCGACAGACAAATATACTGCAGAAACATCTGTCTTCATTCAGTGTGCTGGAAGGAACTACAGATAGAAACAGAGAAACACAGAAGCATAGAAAAACAGGTGCCGGAGTAGGCCATTCGGCCCTTCGAGCCATCACCGCCATTCAATATGATCATGGCTCACCATCTAAAATCAGTACCCCGTTCCTGCTTTTTCCCCCATATCCCTTGATTCCGTTAGCCCTAAGAGTTAAATCTAACTCTCTCTTGAAAACATCCAGTGAATTGGCCTCCACTGCCTTCTGTGGCAGAGAATTCCACAGATTCACAACTCTCTGGGTGAAAAGGTTTTTCCTCATTTCAGTCCTAAATGACCTACCCCTTATTCTTAAACTGTGTGCCCCCTGGTTCTGGACTCCCCCCCAACATCGGGAACGTTTCACAGAGTGCTGGAGTAACTCAGCGGGTCAGGCAGCATCCCTGGAGAACATGGATAGGTGACGTTTCACAGAGTGTTGGAGTAACTCAGCGGGTCAGGGAGCATCCCTGGAGAACATGGATAGGTGACGTTTCACAGAGTGTTGGAGTAACTCAGCGGGTCAGGGAGCATCCCTGGAGAACATGGATAGGTGACGTTTCAGGTTGGGACCCCTCTTCGGAATATTTGGGGCATTGTGTTCAGTTTTGGTCGCGCTGGTGCAGGGTGGAAGGTGTCACGCTGCGAAGAGTGCAGAGAGGAATTACGAGGATGTTGCCAGGACTCGAGGGCCTGCGCTATAGGGAGCGGTTGGACAGGCTAGGACTTTATTCCTTGGAGGGAAGTAGGAATATTCTTACTATTGAGGGAGTGCAGCGTAGGTTTACAAGGTTAATTCCCGGCATGGCGGGACTGTCATATGCTGAGAGAATGGAGCGGCTGAGCTTGTACACTCTGGAGTTTAGAAGGATGAGAGGATATAGAAACATAGAAACATAGAAAATACGTGCAGGAGTAGGCCATTCGGCCCTTCGAGCTTGCACCGCCATTCAATATGATCATGGCTGATCATCCAACTCGGTATCCTGTACCTGCCTTCTCTCCATACCCCCTGATCCCTTTAGCCACAAGGGCCACATCTAACTCCCTCTTAAATATAGCCAACGAAATGGCCTCAACTACCTTCTGTGGCAGAGAATTCCAGAGATTCACCACTCTCTTTGTGAAAAATGTTTTTCTCATCTCGGTCCTAAAAGATTTTCCCCTTATCCTTAAACTGTGACCCCTTGTTCTGGATCTTATTGAAATATATAAGATTGTTAAGGGTTTGGACACGCTCGAGGCAGGAAACATGTTCCCGATGTTGGGGAAGTTCAGAACCAGGGGCCACAGTTTAAGAATAAGGTGTAAGCCATTTAGAACGGAGACGAGGAAACACTTTTTCTCAGAGAGTGGTGAGTCTGTGGAATTCTCTGCCTCAGAGGGCGGTGGAGGCAGGCTCTCTGGATACTTTCAAGAGAGAGCTAGATAGGGCTCTTAAAGATAGCGGAGTCAAGGGATATGGGGAGAAGGCAGGAACGGGGTACTGATTGGGATGATCAGCCATGATCACATTGAATGGCGGTGCTGGCTCGAAGGGCCGAATGGCCTACTCCTGCACCTATTGTCTATTGTCTATTGATGAGGTGTACAGAAACATGAGGGTCATTGATAGGGCAAAGCAGAGACATTTACCCAGTAGAAGAATCAAGAGCTTGTCATGAGGTTTCCAGAGTGGACCTGTCATAGAGCACAGAAACAGGCCCTTCAGCCCGACTTCTCCCTGCTGATCAACATGCCTGATCTACACTAGTCCCACCTGCATTCGGCTCTCTGCATCTGTCCTATCCATGTATCTGTCCAAATGTTTGTTAAATGTTGTTATAGTGCCCGCCTCAACTACCTCCTCCGGCAGCTCGTTCCATATACCCATCACTCTTTGTGTTGAAAAGTTGCCCCTCAGATTCCTATTAAAGGGCCTGTCCCACTGTACGAGGTAATTCTCCCGAGTTCTCCCCTGATTCGAGCTCGTGTAATGTACGTAGCGGGTACGTAGCGGATCGTGGAGTCGCCACGTACCGAGACCGAGCTGCCCAGCGATCCCCGCACGCTAACACTATCCTACACACACTCACAATTTTACAGAAGCCAATTAACCTACAAACCTGTACATCTTGGGAGTGTGGGAGGAAACCGGAGCACCCAGAGAAAACCCACACAGGTCACACAGGGAGAACGTGCAAACTCCGTACAGACAGCACCCGTAGTCAGGATCGAACCCGGGTCTCTGGCGCTGTGAGGCAGCAACTCTACCGCTGAGCCACCGTGCTGCCTCACAGGGGGATCTAATTTTATACTTTTCATTCTTTTAACCATCCATCTATAATGTTATCATCTGCCACATGGGAATTGTGACTGTTTCCAGAAGTGATCGGAGCAGAATAAGGCCATTCGGTCCATCGAGGCTACTCCGCCATTCTATCATGGCTGATCTATCTCTCCCTCCAAACCTCATTCTCCTGCCTTCTCCCAATTGGGTTCAAAATGCCCAAAAAGGGTAAAATGCTGAATGGATAGACTTTGGCAAGCAAAAGCGCCAGTCAGCAACTGGAAACAATGATTAATAGTGAATGCTGGCTCAGTTTCTTCTGCCAACAGACAAGTTCAAACTAGGGTCACTCGAACAGCAAGTTGTCATGGTCAGAACTGAGAGGAGCCGAATTAGGCCATTCGGCCCATCAAGTCTACTTCGCCATTCTATCATGGCTGATCTATCGCTCCCATCTAACCCAATTCTCCTGCCTTCTCCCCACAACCCCTGACACCCGTACTAATCAATCTCTGCCTTGAAAACGCCCATTGACTTGGCCTCCACCGCTGTCTGTGGCAATGAATTCCACGGATTCACCACCCTCTGACGAAAAAAATTCCTTCTCATCTCCCTTCTAAAGGCACGTCCTTTAATTCTGAGGCTCTGGCCTCTGTTCCTAGATTCTCCTACTAGAGGAAACATCCTCTCCACATCCACTCTATCCAGGCCTTTCACTATTCTGTATGTTTCATTGAGGTTCTCCCCCCCCTCCCTCTCATCCTTCTAAACTCCAGCGAGTACAGGCCCTGTGCCGTCAAACGCTCAGCGTGTGTTAATCCACTCATCACTGGTAGACAAAAATACTGGAGGAACTCAGCGGGTGAGGCAGCATCTATGGAGAGAGGGAACGGGTGACTTTTTCGGGTCGACACCCTTCTTCCCTCCTACTGGGATCATTGGGATCAATTCTCGTAAACCTCCTCTGGACCCTCTCCAGAGCCAGCACATCCTTCCTCAGATATGGGGCCCAAAGATCACCAGACTGATTCCTGGGATGTAAGGACTTTCATATGAAGAAAGGCTGGATAGACTCGGCTTGTACACGCTAGAATTTAGAAGATTGAGGGGGGGATCTTATAGAAACTTACAAAATTCTTAAGTGGTTGGACAGGCTAGATGCAGGAAGATTGTTCCCGATGTTGGGGAAGTCCAGAACAAGGGGTCACAGTTTAAGGATAAGGGGGAAATCTTTTAGGACCGAGATGAGAAAAAATATTTTTCACACAGAGAGTGGTGAATCTGTGGAATTCTCTGCCACAGAAGGTAGTTGAGGCCAGTTCATTGGCTATATTTAAGAGGGAGTTAGATGTGGCCCTTGTGGCTAAAGGGATCAGGGGGTATGGAGAGAAGGCAGGTACAGGATACTGAGTTGGATGATCAGCCATGATCATATTGAATGGCGGTGCAGGCTCGAAGGGCCGAATGGCCTACTCCTGCACCTATTTTCTATGTTTGTAAGATGCTCACAATACTCCAGTTGCGGCCTGACCAGCGGCTTATAGAGCCTCAGCATTACACCGCTGGTCGACCTAAACCTGTGGTGGGAAATATCTAAAATCTGGTTCATGGATACGACATACTTGAAATGGATGCCTTTAGACTCTAGAGATACCACGCGAGAACAGGCCCTTCAGCCCAACCGACCAGTGATCACCCCGTACACTAACGCTATCCTACACTTACTGGTTTACAATTATACCCAAGCCAATGAACCTACAAACCTGTACGTCTTGTGGGTGTGGGAGACCGATTCCGCGCCGACCAGTGAACCCTACACACTAACACAATCCTACACACACCAGGGACGATTTACAAATATACCAGGCCAATTGGCCGACCAACCTTTGGAGTGCGGGCGGAAACCGGAGATCCCGGAGAAAACCCGCACAGGTCACGGGGGAGAACGTGCAAACTCCGTGCAGACAGCGCCCGTAGTCAGGATCGAACCCGGGTCTCTGGCGCTGTGAGGCAGCAACTCCACCCCTGTGCTGTCTGTCAGTACAGACTGGGTGGGCCGCAAATCGAAAGCCTAAAGTCTATAAACTTTAAGTCACATTTTAAAGTCCTAAGTTAATATTGCCTAAAACTCCATGTAAATTGGTGTGTAGTTTTTTTTCAGGTCTAAACCTCTTGTTCAATAAATATAAGTTAAGAGACGGTGAGGCCTCAACTGTAGAGAGAGCGTAGCTTTTGTGTTTCTATGGAAATCCTATCTAATTTTAAACCCTTCACCGTGTGAAAGATTACTCCTCCAGCGCCCACTATAATTTATTTCCTAGCGTTACGTTCACTGTCACAACAGCACCTGCGGTATGATTAAAAAATGAATCACCGAGCTCGAGTCATTCTCTCTATTAATCCTACAAATTACATGCAATTTATAGTTTGGGAGTTCATAACAAGGGAGTCAAAATCCAAGTCTGCATTGGCATAGAAGATGCTGGAGTAACTCTGCGGGACAGGCCGCATCCCTGGAGAGAAGGAACGGGTGACTTTAGCGATGTAATGCTGAGGCTCTATAAGGCGCTGGTTAGGCCGCATTTGGAGTCTTGTGAGCAGTTTTGGGCACCATATCTGAGGAAGGATGTGCTGGCTCTGGAGAGGGTCCAAAGGAGCTTTTACGAGAATGATCCCAGGAATGCGTAGGTTAACCTGTGATGAGCGTTTGTGGCCACTGGGCCTGTACTCGCTGGAGTTTGGAAATATGATCTTATAGAGGTGTATAAAATCAGGAGAGGAACAGATCGGGTGGATGCACAGAGTCTCTTGCCCAGATTAGGGAAATCGAGGACCAGAGGACATAGGTTCAAGGTAATAGGAATCTGAGGGGTAACTTTTTCCACACAAAGGGTGGTGGGTGTATGGGACGAGCTGCCAGAGGAGGTTGTTGAGGCTGGGACTATCCCAATGTTTAAGAAACAGTTAGACAGGTACATGGATAGGACAAGTTTGGAGGGATATGGACCAAACGCAGGCAGGTGGGACTAGTGAAGTTGGGACATGTTGGCTGGTGTTGGCAAGTTGGGCCGAAGGGCCTGTTTCCAAACTGTATCACTCCATAACTCTAGGATGCGGGGAGCTCATTGAAACGTACAGAATAGTGAAAGGCCTAGATAGAGTGGATGTGGCGAGGATGTTTCCGCTAGTGGGAGAGTCTAGGACTAGATCTCATAGCCTCAGATTTAAAGGACGTTCTTTTAGGAAGGAGATGAGGAGAAATTTATTAGAGGGTGGTGAATCCGTGGAATTCTTTGCCACTGAAGGCTGTGGAGCCCAAGTCAATTAGTATTTTTAAGGCAGAGATAGATAGATTCTTGATTAGTACAGGTGTCAATAGACAATAGGTGCAGGAGTAGGCCATTCGGCCCTTTGAGCCAGCACCGCCATTCAATGTGATCATGGCTGATCATCCACAATCAGTACCCCGTTCCTGCCTTCTCCCCATATCCCCTGACTCCGCTATCTTTAAGAGCCCGATCTAGCTCTCTCTCTTGAAAGCATCCAGAGAACCGGCCTCCACCGCCATCTGAGGCAAAGAATTCCACACACTCACCACTCTCTGTGAGAAAAAGTGTTTCCTCATCTCCGTTCTAAATGGCTTACTCCTTATTCTTAAACTGTGGCCCCTGGTTCTGGACTCCCCCAACATCGCGAACATGTTTCCTGCCTCTAGCGTGTCCAAACCCTTAACAATCTTATATGTCTCTATTAGAATCCCTCTCATCCTTCTAAACTCTAGAGTGAACCCCAGCTGCTCCATTCTCTCAGCATATGACAGTCCCGCCATCCCGGGAATTAACCTGGTGAACCTACGCTGCACTCCCTCAATAGCAAGAATGTCCTTCCTCAAATTAGTGGACCAAAACTGCACACAATACTCCAGGTGTGGTCTCACTAGGGCTCTGTACAACTGCAGAAGTGCCTCTTTGCTCCTATACTCGATTCCTCTTGTTATAAAGGCCAACATGCCATTCGCTTTCTTCACTGCCTGCTTTACCTGCATGCTTACTTTCATAGACTGATGTACAAGGACACCCAGATCCCGTTGTACTTCCCCTTTTCCCAACGACGCCATTTAGATAATAATCTGCCTTCCTGTTTTTGCTACCAAAGTGGATAACCTCACATTTATCTGCATTAAACTTCATCTGCCATGCATCTGCCCACTCCCCCGACCTGTCCAAGTCACCCTGCATTCTCATAGCGTCCTCCTCACAGTTCACACTGCCACCCAGCTTTGTGTCATCTGCAAATTTGCTAATGTTACTTTGAGTAAAGTCCGATCAAGGAAAGTCCGAGGGCCATCAAAGAGGTGTATAGTAGGAAGGGTTGTTGAAGGTTCTAGAAGGAAGGATGCTTGCCTGGTTGAACCACTCCCTGCTGCCTACAATAGACAAATAACTTATTAAGGATTTGCAACACAAACAACACTGACACAATGATCCTTCTGTTCGAAGGACATGTGTGAATGTTAAAAGAATTCTTGACACCATGTGAAAGGGAGGAATGAATCGATGGAATGTCACTTAGGTCATACGTTCCAGGAGCAGAATGAGGCCATTTGGCCCACCAAGTCTACTCCGCCACTCAATCATGGCTGATCTATCTGGGGCCACCGTTTAAGAATAAGGGGTAAGCCATTTAGAACGGAGACTTTTTCTCACAGAGAGTTGTGAGTCTGTGGAATTCTCTGCCTCAGAGGGCGGTGGAGGCCGGTTCTCTGGATACTTTCAAGAGAGAGCTAGATAGGGCTGTTAAAGATAGCGGAGTCAGGGGATATGGGGAGAAGGCAGGAACGGGGTACTGATTGGGGATGATCAGCCATGATCACATTGAATGGCGGTGCTGGCTTGAAGGGCCGAATGGCCTATTCCTGCACCTATTATCTACTGTCTATTTCTCCCTCCCAACCCCATTCTCCTGCCTTCTCCCCATAACCCATGACACCCGTACTAATCAAGAAACTCCACCTTAAAAATACCCACTGACTTGGCCTCCACAGCCTTCTGTGGCAATGAATTCCACACGTTCACCACCCTCTGACCAAAGAAATGCATCCTCAAGTCCTTTCTAAAGGTACATCCTTTAATTCTGAGGCTGTGCCCTCTGGTCCTAGACTCTCCCACCAGTGAAACATCCTCACCATATCCACGCTATCCAGGCCTTTCGCCATTCGGTAAGTTTCCATGAGGAATGTGAAAAGGGGGCAGCCATGATTCAGATTCAGATTCAGATTCAGATTCAGATTCAGATTCAATTTTAATTGTCATTGTCAGTGTACAGTACAGAGACAACGAAATGCATTTAGCATCTCCCTGGAAGAGCGACATAGCAAATGATTTAAATAAATAATAATAAGTGATAATAAGTGTCCGGGGGGTGGGGGGGTGATTGGCAGTCAGGGGTGATTGAGGGATCTCGGGAGAGAGAGCTAGGGAAATAGGCAGCAGTAGATGGAAGAATGGCCACAAACAGGTTACACGAATGAGGAATGCATCTGTGTATATGTGTATTTGTGAGTACGTGTATATATACACACACTGAACTTTTTTTCTCGTTTATTATATCGATTCCAGTGCACTGTGTTTACATATTCTGTTGTGCTGCTGCAAGTAATAACTGAATTGTTCTTTATAATATCTATATAATTAAAAGTCTCATCTTGACCACTTCCTGTTTGCACTGTACTTCAATTTTAGAAAAATTGTCAATCACTTCCGGTGGGAGGGGGGAGGGACTATAAACCCCGGAAGTGTGGGCATGGCTCAGTCTGTCTGCAAGATGGCGAGGGAGAGGTCATGACTCTGTCTGAGCTGGGAAACTACAGAACACTGTGAGTACGCAATGTACTTGAATAAATGATTTGATAGCCCTTAATGAAAATGAAATGAGTTGTTTGGCCTGCCCTGTGCTTGAAACTGCAATGGCAATGGAAATACAATGAGCTGTTTGGCTTAAGCCTGCCCTGTGCTTGAAAGTGCAATGGCAATGGAAATGAAGTGAAAATGCAATCAGCTATTTGGCTTGAGCCTGCCCTGTGCTTGAAAGTGCAATGGCAATGGAAGTGAAGTGAAAATGCAATGAGCTATTCGGCCTGCCCAGTGCTTGAAACAGCAATGCAATTGGAAATGAAATGAAATGAGTTGTTTGGCCTGCCTGAAACCACTAATTTCGGCCCACAAGGCCCCTGTTAGCCGAGAAACCAGCCCAAGAATCCATTCGGCCCATAATGTCCATACTAGTCCTCTGGAAACCAGTCCCTTCGGCCCATAACACCCATACTAGCGCTCCAGACAGCCGACCACCCCCCCCCCCCCCCCCCCCGGCCAGCAATATTGGAATTGGTGGAGAGGTGGAATATTGCGTTGGGGGACCAGCCCTCCTGTGTGAACCTGGGACCCAACGGGTCCCACCTAGTCCAGTATGACAATAAAACACTCTTGACTCTTGACTGACCAGAGTTTCTTTGGTCAGAGGGTGGTGAATCTGTGGAATTCTTTGCCACAGACAGCTGTGGAGGCAGATATTTTTTAGGCAGAGACAGAGAGATTCTTGATTAGTACGGGTGTCAGGGGTTATGGGGACAAGGCAGGAGAATGGGGTTTGAAGGGAGAGATATATCAGCCATGATTGAATGGCGGAGTAGACTTGATGGGCCGAATGGCCTAATTCTGCTCCTATCACAGGTAAACTTATGAACATGCCACTGTCCGCCCTCTCTGTCCCACTGTCTATCCTCTCTATGTTATGTCTACACTGACTTTGCCAGTATCAACCCTACCTTTAATTTAGTTTAGTTTAGAGATACAGCTCCGAAACAGGCCCTTCGACCCACCGACTCCATACTAACCAGTAACCCCCGCACACTAACACTCTCCTACACACACTAGGGACAATTTACAATTTTTACCAAAGCCAATTAACCTGCAAACCTGAACGTCTTTAGAGTATGGGAGGAAACCGGAGCACCCGGAGAAAACCCACGCAGTTAGTCATAGACAATAGACAATAGGTGCAGGAGTAGGCCATTCGGCCCTTCAAGCCAGCACCGCCATTCAATGTGATCATGGCTGATCATCCCCAATCAGTACCCCGTTCCTGCCTTCTCCCCATATCCCCAGACTCTGCTATCTTTAAGAGCCCTATCTAGCTCTCTCTTGGAAGTATCCAGAGAACCGGCCTCCACCACCCTCTGAGGCAGAGAATTCCACAGACTCACAACTCTCTGTGAGAAAAAGTGTTTCCTCGTCTCTGTTCTAAATGGCTTACCCCTTATTCTTAAACAGTGGCCCCTGGTTCCGGACTCCCCCAACATCGGGAACATGTTTTCTGCCTCTCGAGTGTCCAAGCCTTAATAATCTTATATGTTTCAATAAGATATCCTCTCATCCTTCTAAACTCCAGAGTGTACAAGCCCAGCCGCTCCATTCTCTCAGCATTTGTCAGTCCCGCCATCCCGGGAATTAACCTTGTAAGCCTAAGCTGCACTCCCTCAATAGCAAGAATGTCCTTCCTCAAATTAGGTCTTGCTGTTACTGAATGCAAAAAACACCCGGGTACAGGTGATAACGAAGAAACCATGGAAGCATTAATATCTCGCATGTGAATCATTCACTCTCAGTTACCTGGTCTATTTGCAAACGGACTAATGATTAACCAAAGCTGGACCTAAAGCAGTGAGTCATTGATAAATACAGCATGGAAACAGGCCCTTCGGCCCACCGAGACCATGCCAACCATCAACCTCTTTATACCAAACCTATACCAATCAACATTCTTCAATCTATCAATCTGAAGAAGGGCCCGACCCAAAATGTCACCTCTCCATGTTCTCCACAGATGCTGCCTGACCCGCTGAGTTACTCCAGCAGTTTGTGTCGTTTTTTCTACGACTAATCCAACTTTATTCCTTCCTTGTAATAACTAGGAACTGGAGATGCTGGTTTATACCAAAGCTAGGCCGACATGGTGACACAGCGGTAGAGCTGCTGCCTCCCAGCGCCAGGGACCCGGGTTCGATCCTGACCACGGGCGCTGTCTGTACGGAGATTGTACGTTCTCCCTGTGACCTGCGTGGATTTTCTCCGGGTGCTCCGGTTTCCTCCCACACTCCAAAGACGTGCAGGTTTGAAGGTTCATTGAGCTTCTGTAAAATTGTACTCTGTCCCTAGTGTTGCTGAACGGGATGATCGTTGGTCATCATGGACTCGGTGGGCCGAAGGGCCTGTTTCCGTGCTGAATCGCCAAGTCTAGCGGGGTTAGCAGGGAAAGATAGATCAGCCATGATTGAATGGCGGGGTAGGGCCGAATGGCCTAATTCTGCCCCTATGACTGTCATATGCTGAGAGAATGGAGCAGCTGGGCTTGTACACGCTGGAGTTTAGAAGGATGAGAGGATATCTCATTGAAACATATAAGATTGTTAAGGGCTTGGACACACTAGAGGCAGGAAACATGTTCCCGATGTTGGGGGAGTCCAGAACCAGGGGCCACAGTATAAGAATAAGGAGTAAGCCATTTTGAATGGAGACGAGGAGACACTTTTTCTCACAGAGAGTGGTGAGTGTGGAATTCTCTGCCTCAGAGGGCGGTGGAGGCAGGTTCTCTGGATGTTTTCAAGAGAGAGCTAGATAGGGCTCTTAAAAATAGCAGAGTCAGGGGATATAGGGAGAAGGCAGGAACGGGGTACTGATTGGGGATGATCAGCCATGATCACAGTAAATGGTGATACTGGCTTGAAGGGCCGAATGGCCTCCTCCTGCACCTATTGTCTGTTGTCTATTGTCTACTCATATCCTTGCGACTGGTTCCGCAAACCCTACAATGTCTGGTCCTGATAACAATTACAGCACGGAAACAGGCCATCTCGGCCCTTCAAGTGCCGAACACTTTTTTTTTCTTCCTTTTTTCCCCTAGTCCCATCTACCTGCACTCAGACCATAACCCTCCATTCCTTTCCCGTCCATATACCTTGCTCTCATTTCATCAGCAGCCCATTCTGAACACACCTCACGGCTTTGATATCTATGGAAATATTAAACACACCGAATACCAAATCCAATGAAGATAATATTTCATACTGCATTAGGCTTTGATCAGTTGATCAGTGAAAGCTCTATCGGAGTCTGAAGTCTGAAGTCTGAATCACCAGTCTGGTCTCGACCCGAAACGTCACCCGTTCCTTCTCTCCAGAGATGCTGCCTGTCCCGCTGAGTTACTCCAGCATTTTGTGTCTACCTTCGATTTAAACCAGCATCTGCAGTTCTTTCCGACACAAAGCTCGATAGGACTTTGGTTTGGCTGCATGTGGAGTATTGCATGCACCGCTGAACTACTATCCACCTCATCGCAGATCATATAAACATAGAAATACATAGATACATAGATACATTGGTGCAGGAGCAGGCCATTCGGCCCTTCGAGCCTGCACCGCCATTCAATATGATCACGGCTGATCATCCAACTCAGTATCCTGTACCCGCCTTCTCTCCAGAACCCCCATCCTCGGACCTTATGGCTTTACCAAGCCAATTAACCTACAAACCTGCACGTCTTTGGAGCGTTGGAGGAAACCGAAGACCTCGGAGAAAACCCACGCAGGTCACGGGGAGAACGTACAAACTCCATACAGACAGCGCCCGTAGTCAGGGTCACACCAGGGTGTTCTGGCGCTGTGAGGCAGCACCTGTACCGCTACACCACCGTGCCGCCCCATAAGATCATAAGTCAGTAGAATTAGGCCATTCGGCCCCTCATGTCTACTCCGCCGTTCAATCACGGCTGATCTATCTCTCCCTCCTAACCCCATTCTCCAGCCTTCTCCCCATAGCCTCTGACACCCGCACTAATCATGAATCTATCTACCTCCATTGACTTGGAGATATCCATTGTACTAATCAAGAATCTATCTATATCGATTGACTTGGCCTCCACAGCCTTCTGTGGCAAAGAATTCCACAGATTCACCACCCTCTGACTAAAGAAATTCCACCTCATCCCCTTTCTAAAAGAACGTCCTTTACAATAGACAATAGACAATAGGTGCAGGAGTAGGCCATTCCGCCCTTCGAGCCAGCACCGCCATTCAATGTGATCATGGCTGATCATCCACATTCAGTACCCCGTTCCTGCCTTCTCCCCATATCCCTTGACTCCGCTATCTTTAAGAGCCCTATCTAGCTCTCTCTGAGGCTATGACCTCTGGCCCCATTTGTTACCAGATTGTTGAAAGGACCTCATAACTACCACCCCATCCTCACCCCTCTGCCCCACCTAGACTCCCACCTATTTCTCCCCTCCCCTTCCACCCTCATTCCTTCCTCTGGATTCACAATTCGCAACTCTTCAACCCCTTTGTCTCACACATAGGTTTACTTCCTGGCTTTCCCTTGTGGCAAACGCTATTCCCTTTATCGTGTACCCGTACACTGCGAATGACTCGATTGTAATCGTGCATTGTCTTGCCGCTGGCTGGTTTGCAGAAGCTAGTCACTGTAACCTCTGACACCCGTACTAATCTAAATCCCTGCCTCCTGCACCAGTTCCTCAGCCACACATTCAGGTCCTGTATCTCCCTGTTCCTGCTCTCGCCAGCACGAGGAGCTGGAAGCAAACCGGAGATAACAACCCTGGAGGTCCTGCTTTTCAGCATTTTTCCGAGCTCTCTAAAGTCACGCTGCAGAATATTCATCCCCTTCTTTCCGACATCGTTTGTGCCGACATGCACTACCACTTCCGGATGTTCACCTTCGCCCTTGAGGATTTTTTGCACTCTGTCCGTGACATCCTGGATCCTGGCACCAGGAAGGCAGCACACCATCCTCGAATCCCGTCTGTTGCCGCAGAAACCCCTGTCCGTACCTCTCACAATGGAGTCTCCAACTACAATGGCGTTGCCTGACGTTGGCTTCTTTGGTTTTGGCTCAACAACCCTATTCGCATCGCAAGCCAGTCCGCCGCCCAGTGTAAACACGTCTTCTGTCCCGACAGCTTCTAAGTGGGTGAACCTGTTCACAAGAGGTACAACACCCGGGGACATTTGCATTCCATGCTTCCCTCCCTTGTTCACTGTCTCCCACCTTCTCTCTTCCAGTACCATAGGTGTAACAATCGTACTGTAGGACTTGTCGAGGAACGACTCCGTTTCTCGGACGAACCTGAGGTCATCCACTTGCTTCTCCAGTTTCCCAACAGGGCCCTTCAGGAGCTGTACCTGGATGCACTTCTCACATTTGTAGCAGCCAGAGGCACCAGCAGTGTCCTTGACCTCCCACATAGTTTATTGTCACCTATCCCGAGGTACAGTGGAAAGCTTTTGTTGTGTGCTAACCAGTCAGCGGAAAGACAATACATGATTACAATCGATCCATTTACAGTGATAAGGGAATAATATTTAGTGCGTGTCAAAGCCAGCAACGTCCGATCAATGATAGTCCGAGGGTCACCATTGAGGTAGTGGTAGTGAACATATATTCTCCCCGTGACCGCGTGGGTTTTCTCCGGGTGCTCCGGTTTGCTCCCACATTCCCAAGACATACAGGTGTGTGGGTTAATTGGCTTCATTAAAATTGGACATTTTCCCTGGTGTGTAGAATAGTGTCGTGTACCAATCGATAGTCGGCGTGGACTCGGTGGGCCTAAGGGCCTGTTTCCGGGCTATATCTTTAAACTAAACTAAACTATTTACAATAATGGCAGGAATTAACAGGCTATGCAAGTAATGAGTTTGCCTTCCAATAGATAATTCAAACCAGAGAAACATCATTTAAAAATGGGATTTATACCAGATAGATATTAGTTTAGTTTTAATTTAGTTTAGAGATACAGCACGGAAACAGGCCCCTCAGCCCACCAGCGACACCCGCACATTAGTGCTACCCTGCACGCACTAGGGACAATTTACAGTTACACCAAGCCAAGTAACCTCCAAACATGTACGTCTTCGGAGTGTGGGAGGAAACCGAAGCGCCCGGAGAAAAAACGTCCAAACTCCATACAAACAGCATCTGTAGTCAGGATCGAACCTGAGTCTCTGGCGCCGTGAGGCCGCCACTCTACTGATGTTTTCAAGAGAGAGTGACTCTACTTCCTGAGAAGATTACGGAAATTCGACACGTCGAAGAGGATTCTCCTAAACTTCTACAGGTGCATGGTAGAGAGCATTCTGACTGGTCGCATCGTGGCCTGGTTCGGCAACTTGAACGTCCAGGAGCGAAAAAGACTACAAAAAGTTGTGACCACTGCCCAGTCCATCACCGGCTCTGACCTCTCCACCGTCGAAGGGATTTATTGTCGTCGCTGCCTCAAAAACATCATCAAGGACCCACACCATCCTGGCCACACACTCATCTCTCCGGTGCCATCAGGAAGAAGGTACAGGAGCCTGAAGACTGTAACGTCCAGGTTCAGGAACAGCTTCTTCCTCACAGCCATCGGGCTATTAAACACAACTAGTAAGCTCTGAGCTCTGAACTGCAAAATACTATATTAATTATTTGTTATTTGCACTATATTTGTTATTTATTGAACTTTTTCTTTTTTTCCCCCCGTTATATACAATGTTTACATATTAACTTATTCTGTTGTACTGCAGCAAGTAAGAATGTCATCGTCCCATCCGGGACATATGACAATAAAACACTCTTGACTCTTGATATAGCTCTTAGCGCTAACAGAATCAAGGGATATGGGGAGAAAGCAGGAATGGGGTACTGATTTTGGATGATCAGCCATGATCACATTGAACCGCCTCTGCCTCTGACGACTTAAACGGATCTCCAGACGATTTGCGTTCTCCCAATAGATCTGGTTTAAGAAGTCAGGGTGGTGCATGGTGGAAACATAGATGGTGCTGGCTCGAAGGGCCGAATGGCCTATTCCTGCACCTATTGTCTATATATCTATATATATATCTATGTTTCCACCATGCACCACCCTGACTTCTTAAACCTGATCTATTGGGAGAACGCAAATCGTCTGGAGATCCGTTTAAGTCGTCAGAGGCAGAGGCGGTGACATTCTCGGGAGTTGAGCAAGGATGTGAAGAAGGTGCAGAGAAGAGGGGATGAAAGGACTGTGTGAACAACAGGTCAGGGAACAGAAATGACTCTGCTTCACTCTGCCGGCTATACACGGTGGACAAAATGGCTGTTGTTTACATAACAGTGGCCACTTCAAAACAGCTCCGTGCACGGAATCCTGCAGAGAGATGCCATGCCGAGATCTCTTCAGGAATAACATTAAAACCCGACACAGCTAATCCCAGACAAAATGTGTAGGAAGGAACGCCAGCGATGATCCCTGTCCCGCTGAGTTACTGCAGCATTTTTTGTCTATCCACAGCTAATCCTAAATTTGGCTCTGGTCTTCAGCACTCAGGTCTGTAGAAGGGCCCAGACCTTGAAAAGTCACCCCCTCTTCTCCCCGCTCCCATCCAGGCAGGTGGTACAGAAGTGTGAAAACGCACATCTCCAGATTCAGGGACAGTTTATTCCCGGCTGTTGTCATGCAACTGAACCATCCTACCACCAACTAGGGAACAGTCCTGAGCTACTGTCTACCTCACTGGAGACCCAAGGACTATCTTCAATCGGACTTTACCTTGCACTAAATGCCATTCCCTTTATCACGTGTCTAAACACAGTAAATGGCTAGATTGTAATCATGTATTGTCTTTCCGCTGACTGGATAGCACGCAACAAAAGCTTTTCACTGTAGCTCGGTACACGTGACGATTAACTAAAGTAAATCTTTGAATACAGAGAATACTTTGCAGCATTCAATGAAGCAGGTGAAGACCAAAGTCTGAAGAAGGGTCTTGACCCGAAACGTCACCCATTCCCTCTCTCCAGAGATGCTGCCTGTCCCGCTGAGTTACTCCAGCATTTTGTGTCTATCTTCAGTTTAAACCAGCATCTGCAGTTCCATCCGACACATCGAGCCATACTGAACTGGACTCAACCAGGCAAATTAAGAGTATTCCTCAAATCCCAGACTAGAGCCTTAGAGTGAAACAGTGTGGAAACCTTCTGCCCAACTTGCCGACACATGTCCCAGCTACACTAGTCCCACCTGCCCGCATTTGGCCCATATCCCTCCAAACCTGTCCTATACATGTACCTGTCGAACTGTTTCTTAAATGTTGTAATAGTCCCATCCTCTGGCAGCTTGTTCCATACACCCGCCACCGTTGTTCTTCAGATTCCTATTAAATCTTTTCCCCTCCACTTTAAACCCATGTCCTCTGGTCCTCGATTCCCCTACTCTCGGCATCTACCCGACCTATTCCCCTCACGATTTTATACACCTCTATCAGATCACCCCTCATCCTCCTGTGCTCCAAGTAATAGACCCAGCCTGCTCAACCTCTCCCTGTAGCTCACACCCTCTAGTCCTGGCAACATCCTCGTGAATCTTCTCTGCACCCTTTCCAGCTTGACAATATCTTTCCAATAACATAGTGCCCAGACTTGTTGATGGTAGAGAGGGTTTGGGTCAATAGGGTGAAGTCATTTGGTACAATAATCCCTAATCTGTTCTTTAGTCACAATATTTACATGCCCACTTAATTTACAGGGCATTAGGTTTTTAAAGAAGGAGTCTAGTTCACAATTTTACATTCACAAATTGCAGGAGTAGAATTAGGCCATTCGGCCCATCAAGTCTATTCAATCATGGCTGATCTCTGCCTCCTCATCCCATTTTCCTGCCTTCGCCCCATAACCCTCGACACCCGTTCTCATCCAGAACTTGTGTAAGAAGGAACTGCAGATGCTGGTTTAAGTCAAAGTTCTAATCAAGAATTTGTCTATCTCTGCCTTAAAAATATCCACTGACTTGGCCTCCACAGCCCTCTGTGGCAATGAGTTCCACAGATTAACTACCGTCTGAATAAAGAAGTTCCTCCTCACCTCCTTTCTAAAAGAGCGCCCTTTAATTCTGTTCAGAGATACAGCGTGGAAAAAGGGCCTTCGGCCCACCGAGTCCACGCCAACCACCAATCAGCCCATGCAGTAGTTCTGTCCTACGATTTACAGAGGCCAATCAACCTACAAATCTGCACGTCTTTGCAGTGTGGGAGTAAACCGGACCACAGTGAGAAAACCCACGGGTCACGGGGAGAACGTACAAACTCCGTACAGACAGCACCCGTAGTCAGGATCGAACCCGGGTCTCTGGCGCTGTGAGGCAGCAACTCTACCGCTGCACCACCGTGGTGTGTAAGGTCAGTTTTCTGACACCCAATAATCCTGTGAATGTAGGAATTGCTTCAGTAAACATCCACAGGCCATGCAGGGGAAGTGCTGCTGTCTCACAGCGCCAGGTTCGATCCTGGCCACGGGCGCTCTCTGTACGGAGTTGGTACGTTCTCCCCGTGACCTGCGTGGGTTTTCCCCGGGTGCTCCGGTTTTCTCCCACACTACAAAGACAAGCAGGTTTGTCGGCTAAAGAGGTCCTTCTGCAGTTGTACAGGGCCCTAGTGAGACCACACCTGGAGTATTGTGTGCAGTTTAGGTCTCCCAATTTGAGGAAGGACATTCTCGCTATTGAAGGAGTGCAGCGTTATGAGAGGCACGTTATGAGAGGCACAGACAGGGTAGACAGTCAGAACATTAATCCAAGGGTGAAATGTCCACCACTAGAGGGCGCAGCTTTAAGGTGAGAGGGGCAACGTTTAAAGGAGATGTGCGGGGCAGGTTTTTTTTACACAGAGGGTGGTGGGTGCCTGGAACGCGCTGCCAGGGGTGGTGGTTGAAGCGATGTTTTAATTTATCTCCATCTATCTATCACAATCTGTATTTATCTATCACTATCTACTCTCTATCTTCTATCTCCCTCTCTCCCCCTCCGTCTCCCTCCTTCTCCCTCTCCCTCCCTCTCTCTCCCTCTCTCTCTCTCCCTTTCTCGCTCTCCTTCTCCCCCTCTCTCTCTCTCCCCCTCCCTCTCCCCCTCCCTCTCCCTCACTCCCCCTCTCTGTCTCTCCTTCTCCCTCTCCCCCTCTCTGTCTCTCCTCCTCCCTCTCCCCTCACCTCCCTCTCTCCCCCTCCCTCTCCCTCTCTCTCTCCCTCTCTCTCCCCCTCTCTCTCTCTCCCTTTCTCTCTCTCCGTCTCTCTTTCTCCCCCTCTCCTTCCCTCTCCCTCTCTCTTCTCTCTCTCCTCCTCCCTCTCTACCCTCTCTCTCCCCCTCCCTCCCTCTCTCCCCCTCCCCCTCTCCCCCTCTCCCCCTCTCTCCGGAGCACGCTGCCAGTAGTGTTGGTGGAGGCAGATATGATAGTGCCATTTAAGAGGTATATGGATAGACACATGGATATGCATAAAATGGAGGGATATGAATCACGTACAGGGAGATAAGGGATAGTCTTGGCATCTTGTTCAGCGCAGACATCGTGGGCTGAAGGGCCTGTCCCTCTGCTGTACAGTCCTATGTTCTATCTGACAGAGTCCATCCATTCTATGCTCGCTTTGAACAGAAGATCATAAGGTCATAAGTGATAGTAGCAGAATTAGGCCATTCGGCCCATCAACTCTATTCCGCCATTCAATCATGGCTGATCTATCTCTCCCTCCTAACCCCATTCTCCTGCCTTCTCCCCGTAACCGCTGACACCCGCACTAAAGAAGGATCTATCTATCTCTGCCTTAAATATCTCCACTGACTTGCGGCCACCACAGCCGTCTGTGGCAAAGAATTCTACAAGATTAGTGGAATGACATCATCCATCTTGGGTGCACTGGTAACCATGGTTACCGGGGCACACTCAGTGTGTCAGGCAGCATCTCTGGAGAGTCATAGAGTGATACAGTGTGGAAACAGGCCCTTCGGCCCAACTTGCCCACACTGGCCAACAATGTCCCACCAGCCTGCATTTGGCCCATATCCCTCCAAACCTGTCCTATCCATGTACCTGTATAACTGTTTCTTAAACGTTGCGATAGTCCCTGCCTCAACTACCTCCTCTGGCAGCTCGTTCAATACACCCACCACCCTTTGTATAAAAAAGTTACGCCTCAGATTCCTATTAAATCACCTTAAACTTGTGTCTTCTGGTCCTCGATTCCCCTACTCTGGGCAAGAGACTGTGCGTCTACCCGATCTATTCCTCTCATGATTTTGTACTCCTCTATAAGATCACCCCTCATCCTCCTGCGCTCCAAGGAATAGAGTCCCAGCCTGCTCAACCTCTCCCTGTAGCTCACACCCTCGAGTCCTGGCAACATCCTAATATGTCACACTGCACGGTGGTGCAGCGGTAGAGTTGCTGCCTCACAGCTCCAGAGACCCGGGTTCGATCCTGACTACGGGTGCTGTCTGTACGGAGTTTGTACGTTCTCCCCGTGACCTGCGTGGGTTTTCACCCACACTCCAAAGACGAACCCGTTTGTAGGTTAATTGGTATAATTGTAAAAAAAATTGTCCCTAGTGTGCGTAGGATAGTGTTGGCGTGCGGGGATCGCTGGTTGGTGCTGGCCCGGTGGGCTGAAGGGCCTGGTTCCACGCTGTATCTCTAAAACTGAACTACTATTGCATGGGAAGCCGTAATGTGAACATTTAATTTTGTTTTGTATATATATTTATTAAAAATTCTGAATAAAGTTAATTTTTGGAAATTTATAAACAAAATCATTTAAAAAGGGAAAGATATCCCACTCAGAGCCAGAAAATAACACATGCCTTTCCATTGATCAGTTTGCAAAATAATCACAATATCCTACTAGATTCGCCTACACTGCCCCCTCCCCATCTCCACCCCACCTCCCCACCCCTTTCCTCCTCCCCAACCACAACCCCCCCCCCCTCTTATCCTCCTTTTCACTCCTCGCCCCACCCTCCCTTCCCCACACTCCCCTCTTCTGGAAACATAGAAAATAGGTGCAGGGGTAGGCCATTCGGCCCTTCAATGGCTGATCATCCAAAATCAGTGCCCCGTTCCTGCTTTCTTCCCATATCCATTGATTCCGTTAGCCCTGAGAGCTAAATCTAACTCTCTCTAGAAATTTGTTGAGAAGTGGAGGTGAGGGGGTAGATGACGTGGGGGGAGAGAAGGGTGGGGGGGGGTAAGAGAGAAGGGGAGGGGAGAGGGGGACGAGGGTAGGGAGAGGGGGGTAGGGAGAGGCGGGGAGGGGAGCGGGGGGAATGGAGGTGAGGAGAGGAGAGGGGGAAGAGAGAGGAGGGGAGAGGGGGAGGAGGATGAGGAGGGGAGGGAGAGGGGGAAGGGAGATGGGGTGGGGGGAG